>NC_139904.1:21024920-21253891 GCF_905171665.1 Trachurus trachurus | reverse complement strand
TTCTCCAGCGTATTTGTTCGATATTAGTTTTCGTGGAAGTCTGTGCTCTCTTAAGTGCACTTCTATTTTATTAGTTGTTTTAAGGATATTTATTTTTTTACTTTTAAATGTATAAAATGTAAAAAAAAAAAAAAAAAAAAAGTTGAAATATCCACTATAATTAGCAATTTTCTGTAAGAGGCATCTTAAAATTATTCTGCACCAGCAACAAAGATAAAGAGATATCCCTTTCATTTATGACAAGACATTTCCAAACCCACACAAACACAACACAGGTGGGTGTGTCTAAGTGTAAATTCTTAATGGGGAGCATAATGGCCAGAGAAGAAGAATGAGAAACATCCGGTGCACTAATGAAATACAATAACTCACTTCCCCAGCGTAGCTGAGCCCTGCTGCTCAGAGTTTTATAGCTGGTGATGGGATGTTGGTTCCAGGCCGTCTGCAGCAGCAAAAACACACAGCACACATCGAGCTTGAATTTCACTTTGTGTGTATTGTGCGTCTGTGTTTTGTTGTGCATTTTGCACGTCCCTCAGCATGCGCGTGTATATTTAGTCAGAGTGTGTTGAATGTTAATGTGCGATAAATAAATTCTGGAGGTAGGTCAGCTCTGACTGACTGAAGGCCTCCCTCCTGGGTGTTCTCTGAGGAATTTACAACTTTGTTAGCGTGACACCACGCCTATTTCACATCTTTTTAACTTGTTCTTCACATTTTTGTGTCACGTGCACTGGAAGTGTCTGGTGTTTTCTTACATGTGTGAGGGTCTCTGGCGTGTCCAGTGCATGGCATGGCTGTGAAAAGCCTGGTCTCTTCCAGCAGCACATGTGTAACACAGCCGCAGTATTCCTGGCTTCCTGTTTTGGGATGATGTGTTTTACTCGCAGACTGACAAAACATTTGTGATGAATTGATTTAACATGGCACAAAAGTGTGTAGCATACTGTTATGTGCACCCCACAGTGACGGACACAGAGAAGGCCCATACAAACGGATAGGCCTGATGGAACAAACAGGCCTTTCTGCATCATTTTTGTTTTTCTCTTCTGTCTCACATGGGTGTTGTGATGCGTCTCTAGTTTTCAAATTAAAAGCTCTCTGTAGAGCCACACAGCCCGGGCCGTCACTGGAAAATGTATATTGGGGGAATGGCTGTTGAAGCTTGTTAATGATGGATTTGAAAGGGAGAAACTGATAAAAGACGGAGGCAGGCAGGGAAGGGACTGGATCCTTTCATGAAGACCTCTGGGAAGAGCCGATGTCCTGTGTGAGTCAATAATATTGGCTAGTTTTCCAAGAGGTCGTTGTGTTATGTAATCTACAACCTTGTGTGCACAAGCCGGTGTGTTTCACCTCAAGGACCGTGGAGCTGTTGATGATACATAGACTGCAGATCGCATTGATAGATCAAGATATTTGAAAACCTGCAGCTATTTGTCGTAGGATCTAGTTCAGTGAAACAAGACTCCAGTGTCTGCAGTATCCTGTTGTTTGTCATTTCTCCTATAAACATGAGATCATACACAAGATATTATTGATTTGATCTCGATATGGCCCATATAAAATCTTATGTGTAATATAGATGTCTGAATAAATTGAGATCATTTTTCTCCCATTCAGTTGATCTATTTAATGTGCTGTATCCAATGTGTGTATATAGCTATAATATAATTTCAACTGTTTGGTCCAAACAGGATAACTTGCCAGTTAGTCATGACCTCAGGTTTAGTGGTAGTTGTCAGGGCAACAACATGGCTTGAAATGAACATTGGGTAGTATAGGGAAGGTATGGTTCATCTGATTCAACAGAGTCATTCATATATTTTACAATATTTCAGTCCAATCATTTGTAGTTCAAACAAGTGAAAGGAAAACGGATAAATGCATAAAATCACGTGTATACCTTTTACACACTTTCACAAATATCCACACAGAGAAATCTCCCACATACAACTGAAATGTATTCGAGTGGTTTCAACTCCACATGGAAGTTTCTCTCTTAAAAATTTTAGGAGGTCATGCACAGGAAAATCATCCACCCAACTATTAGATATTGTTCCTTTTTTTTTTTTTTTTTTACCGTCAGTCTCACTTTTTCTGACTGTTTGTCTGAAGTGAGTAAACGTTAAATCAGCGTTTGCTTCGGCGAGGGATGAGGATCTTTCTTAATATCAAACCCAATAGCTGCCACTCGGAGCAAACCAAACTGCCTTGAATGGCCGGCTGTTGTTCATTTGGTTGCTCAGGGCAACTGTAACTACATGCTCGGAGTAAATTAGCAAATTTTATTGGACGCAACCTGCCACAGTGTTCCATGTGTTGGGCGTAATAAAGATGATTAGCAATTTTCCATTAGCTTTAGCTGAGGCCCCTCTGCTGCTCGCCAGGCCTACAACCCTGACAGTTGAGCAAGTCAGCGTTTTCACGTCAGAAAGCCGTTTCCTATTGCTGTTAAAATTAATAGCGGAGTAAACAACCGTCAGGTAATCGTCAATACTGGAGGTCCCTTCATTTGATGATCTAAACACTGCTGATCTCGGTCCTTTTAAATATTATGAGTCCATCCTGTCCTTGTACCATCAATCTGCCTGTCCCTCCCCCTCTCCCCCCATCTGCTTCAGCCCTGTGTGTCCATCACAAGCTACCCTCCACCTTCCTCCTCCACTCCAGCCCGGCTGCATTCCTCGCTTTTGTACGTCCGTCCCCTTGGAATTTAGGGGATGTGGATGGGGGTGGGATAGGACAGGAGGAGAGAGAGAGAGAGAGAGGAGCGGGACAAAGATCTGTGGCAGGGTGTAGTAGAGAAGCAGAAGGAGAGATTGTAGAAAAAAAGACAAGGAGAAAAGGATCCAAGGGAAACTTAAAGAGAAAGAAGGAGGAAATCAGATAAAGGTGTGTGTGTGTGTGTGTGTGTGTGGTGTGTGTGTGTGTGTGTGTGTGTGTGTGTGTGTGTGTGTGTGTCTCATTAGATTATGCAGCTCCCCAGGGGAACTGCTATTATTGATGGATTGATTGCAGGCCCCTCCCCATCCACTCAGGTCTCCTGCTATTGGAGGCCATTGATCCGATGTCTCTTTGGGATATGATGACCAGTGCATATTTAATTAGCCTTCATTACACCAATCAGCATTCATACAAGGGGTTTTAAAGCAAGCTTAGGGTCTTTTCAACAAAAGGTTAAATGACATTTACTCTTCTTATCCCAGGGGGGCGGGAGACTTTTTTTTTGTCAACCAGAGCTGCTGTTTTAATCCATCTGTCATGCACATACCACGCATCATCATGGCAATACACAGGAGCTCGATTTAATCTAAGAAAAGACACATTAAGTCGTTTTCAGGTAAAGCTACACATTTTGCAATAGAGCCGCCAACTGTGAGATATTGGGTGAGAACTGGTTTGAAAAATGTGAGATGGGGGTAAAATCCTCATACAGCCCTCATCCCCAGATGTCTAGAGTGGATATTGATCCAGGTTTGGTGGCCTTTAGTCCTTCCTTGCTTCCTTTAGCCCTGTGTTTTGGAAGAGAGAAGCTCTCTAGGGTGCTGAAGGCTGAATGATCCACCCTGGAAACACATGCATATGGATGACTTGATTATCATTCAGCGTTTTTCTCATTAATTAGCTTTGTGTGTGTGTGTGTGTATGTGAGAGAGAGAGAGAGGGCTGGTGAGGGCAAACACTTAAACTTTGTGATTAATGTGTTCACCCCTTCTGTTTCATTTGTCAGCCTTCAGTGACTGGCAACAGTAAAAACACAGCAGTGAGTCACAGGGAGAAGTGGGATGATGACAGATGTGTGTTTGTGTCTTGTTTTAGTAAACACTGTCTATTATCATATTACTGCTGGTCAATACCGCAGCAGCAGTTGTTGTGGGTCTGAAGAAGAGTAAATTACAGGTCAATATTTACCGCTGCTTTGAGGTCACCTTGGACTATTTTATTCACAGTGTGGAATTTAAAATATTTCTTAAGCTCTTCTCAGTGTTCGTTGACTATTCACGCTTTTTAAGTGGAAGCATTAAAGCTAGGGCTGAACAGTTGGTCAAAATATCAAAGTAATGTATTAATAATGAACATTTTTATACCCCCACTGATGAGACATCAAAGGCTGCAATTGCAAAGACACATTTTCTATTATGAATTTGAAGATTAAAGTTAAATGTTTTGGTTTCTCAGTTCGACCTATTTGATTCTGAGGGAAAAGAATCAGTGATTTGTCAGTTGTTGGTAGCATCAGACATTCTAATTAATGAAGTTTGTATCCAAACTGGTTCAAGCTGTCGTTCACAAAATGGACTAACTAATGGATCCGTGTTCCCAGGTGTTCCTGTTCTTCTGTGAAACTGCTCGGTGCCCATCTGCAGGGAGTGCAGCGTGGGCCGTCACATGGGCCACACCTTCGTTTACCTGCAAGACGCCGTGCAGGACTGCAGAGCCATCACCATCCAGCTGTTGGCAGATGCACAGCAGGGACGACAGGCCGTGCAGGTGAGACAGGACCTGAGCAGGAAAATGTCCCCCAGTCGTTTATTCATTTTCTTATTTTGTTTGCCCGTTCTACCCTTAAGGCGAGGACAAGACTGTTCAACCTGTATAGAAACAACTCCCAGTACTGGTGTTATATTGGATATGTACCGGATTGGTGTTTGTGCTTTATGATGTTAAGAATTAGCATAAATCAATCTCAGAGAACATAGAAACAAGGCCAGATGTTGTTTTAGTTGTCCTGTGTCTCTTCATAAGACTCTAATGGGTCAAATGATTTAGGTTTTTGCTAAACAAAGGGAAAATCTCCCTGCCACAATCCTCTGAGGTTCCCATAAAAGACCATCCTTATGAAGGTCAAACCACACAAATCGACACTCATCCATCTCCCGAAGAGAGTAAGGAGAAGCCGCCGAGAGCAGCTGTGTCTCTCCGTCGTCCCTCAGCACAGAGTGCCCGGCTATTAGAGGTGATCAGCTTGAATGTGTTTGAGAGTGACCAGTCTGGGCTGCTGGGAAGCTGGGGTATAGAGGTGTCCAGCTGGCCTGAAAAAAGGGGGTGGGACGCACGGGGTGAGGTCTGGCGGGGGCAGGGCTGAAGGTCAAGGGGAGGAGGAGTAGAGAGGAGGATGGGGGACGGGGAGATGAGGCATTAAAGGATTCAGAGAAAGGGAAAAATTCCACTCCTCGTTTTAAGATGTGGAATACTCTGCCCTCCCCTCATTCACTCCCTCGTAACCCCCCCACCACCCCACACCTCTTACTCTCACTACCACACACACACACACACACACACACACAAACACACACACACACACCACACACACACACTCTGCCTCTCTTCATTTACGTAATTATGAATGGGGTGGCCTCCCCCTTTAGTTTACAGCTCATACAATGGCACATGAAAGAGTGGAGAAAAGATGAGAGGTTTCACAAACAGTTTGATCTCCATTGATCAGTCTAGGTTTGTCCATACGATGACGCATATCACCGACCTGAATGGAATCGTTTAACCTGTGCTTATTAATTAGTCAACAGAAAAAGACAGAAAAATAAGCAGCAGATTTCCTAGTTGTACTCATGTCTCATCACTGTCTACTCCTGAACTGAAACTCAATAATAATAATGGGACAATTTAAATTCAAAATTAATTTGGTATACAATAATTTTCTACCTTTAACTCCAGTCATGAATGTATGTAACTCAGATTTATTGAGTCATGCTGCACCTACAGTCATCACACTGAATCAGTAATAATGTGAAGAATGGGGATGTCACTATTATAGATTTTCTTTGTATGATTATTGTCAGAGTAACAATCACAGTATTACGATTATCACGATTATTATGCATTAATTAATTTCACAACACTATTAAGGTGTAAAATCAAATAGTCAAAATATAAATTACATTAACTAATTATTTTACACAAAATATTTTAAGTATCTATCAAAATATGACCAATTATTATTCCCCCAGGATAATATTCAAGTTATTAATTTTCGTCTATAACAAATGTTTAAGTTCATTTTAATGTTTTTTTTTTTATTACAAATGACACACTAACATTCTACCAATTCAATGTTATGTTCTGTTATGATCTGCCTCTATGGTTCCGATTTTTTGGAAAGTGACAGCATTTATAGCTTTACGATTAATTAATTGTGGTGTCTACTGTGATTAATGTGAAAACGAGTAATCGTGACATCCCTAGTGAAGAACTATTTTGAATTTGTCACCACAGATGGACAAATGGTTGATGAGGTTTGCAGACTCTGTATGATGCAAAACCTTTAAATAAAGTTTAGCTAAAATCAATTTGAACAAATACCAATTCTTGTGAAATTAATTTTATATGTTATATAAACATTTTATATACTGAACAATAACAACAAATACCATTCAGATACTTATTGTGCTGCGGTCTTGGAGATAACCTATAGTGGGGCAGTTATAGGTCACATGCACACATTCATGGTTCTGCTTTGCCCGTGTTGTGACCCTTGGTAAAGACTTGACTGAAACATGAAACACTAGGTGTTGCTCTGAGGTCAGGTGACACGTACTATCCCCTCAGCGGAGCTCGTGCCTCACCTATCGCTCTCTTGGTTTGACCGTCCTCTGACTTTGTACCTTAATGGATGGGGAGTTAAATCACCCTGGGTGTTCTTCAAATTCCAAGATATCGAGCGCGGGCCTTCTAAGGTCAACGCCGGACTCAAGGCCACATGCAGCAACGTTTCAGACGCGACCAGGTCTCACAGCTTAAACCCGATCACCATAACCAACAGAATCAAGTCAACAGCTGCGTGTTTCATGTAATGAAAAGAAGATCCAGGATATATTATGCGCAGCTGAGTCATCTGGTAATACCTGGTGATGGTCGGTGTGAGTCTGTCTGTTTCTGTCCCAGGTCGCCACCATAGTAAGTGCTGACGCCAGATAATACGTAAACACACAAACACACCCCTGTCCCCTGAGGTAGGAAATTTCCATCCACTCCACACCCCCACTTATCTTGCCTGACCCCCTGACCCTGGACTTGTGACCTCGTGGTTGGCCAGAGCTCTTTTCTCTGCGGTGTGATTGGTCAGTTTGGCCCTCTTTGTGCTCCAAGCTGTGCTCTTCTGAGAACATGGAGAAAAAGACGGAAATAGAGAAGATGGCGACGCTGTGGCAGGGAGAGAGAGAGAGAGAGATCATGAGGCAAGAAGGAAAGGACAGAAAACAAAGTGTGAGAAGAAGTATGAAAAAGCATCTGAGCCGAATAAGGGGCAAAAATGGAGGAAGGAGAAGACAAACATGGAGGGATAGGAATAAATTAATACAATCTCATTAGAAAAGACATTTATGAGCAGCTGGACAAAGATAGTGACTTACCTCCTTCTTCCTTGTCCCAATTCAGAAAGTATGCCTTCCCTGCTGTTCCCTCTCTGGGGGCCTGATATAGTTGACCCTTTAGCTGCCGGCCTCAAATGGCTAGGTGAAAGAGAAAAGGACATGCTGCCAGGCTTTGTTTGTGACGTGTGCAGTGGGGGTGGGTGCGGTATGTGTCTTGAGACAAGGGGTTGCAGATCATGACCTGTAGAGGTTTAGGTGACCTTTGATCCCTGCGGCCAATATCACAAAGGAAGCCTTATCCCACCTCCCCTTCGTCCCTGTGAGGTCCGGTTCACCCTGTGACCTCCCCGAAAACGCAGAGGAAAAGCCAGATAAAACACATGGGGGGAGGAGGGAGGGAGACAAAGAGAGAAATGTGAATCAGCCCTAAATTGTTGGTGTAAAAAAGTAAATCTGTGTGGCCTAAAATTCCACCTTGGTTTTTTACAAAGGTGATGAAGAAACTTTATGTTTCATTGTCGTTTCGGTTGTACAACACCATCCTGTGAGAGAGATCCCTGCTCAGCACACACATAGTCCAACTATACACACAAGACCAAAAGTAACTTAACATTTTGACACTGCATCGCCTGGATAATGGTACCAAAATCAAAAACATTGGTTATACATATATTTACATTTTTATTCCTTAAAGCAGTTGTTAAATAAAGAATGGCTCATGCACTTTTAAATATATGCATGTTATAGACATTTTTTGCATTTCTGTGAAAAGGAAAACCTGCTTTTTAATCTTAAAGTGCACACAATGAGTGAGTGAGTGAGGGTTTAGTCCAGTAGGAAGCTGCGTCATTCTGTGCAGCGTGAAGTGACTTCCTATTCCTGACCCATGTTTCCTTTTCCCTTGTGAAGGCGCCGCTCAATGTGAGAAAGGAATAGATCACAAATAAAGAGCAGGTGTTGCCAGGAAGATGTCACATTCAGTGTCGTTTCATTTAATGTTTCCTGATCCCCTGCATCCTGTCGCTGGAGGTCATCCGTATCCCATCTGAGCCATAAAACAGAGCGGCAGCGTTGTGTGTTAGAGCCCAGATATTCCTGTCTGATCCCCCTCCACTGCAGACTGACACCACGATGCAGCCACTGTCTCTCTTTCTGTGTCACTATTTAAATATTGACTCATTTTCTGCCGTATCAGTGAGGTCAATTCTCCGTGTTTTGTTTCCCAGCTGAGCATGGAGAAAGTCCAGGCCATGGCCGAGCAAGTGGAGATCAAGGCGAAGGTGGTGCAGACTGAGGTGAAGGCCCTTGTTCTGAGACACAAGAAGGCACTGGAGGAGCGGGAGTGTGAACTACTGTGGAAGGTGAGCTGCCTCTTCCATGTTGATCAGAGTCCAGTCAATGTTTGTTTTACAAACCTGTTTTCTGTTTTGTTCTGCCCGGCCACTGGTTTTCAGGTCTCTGTGGTACGACTGGCCAATAACTAACAGGCACAGTGTTTTCTCCACTTTTCACCCAGGTGCTAATGAACTGTTCTGTTGACAAAGGACTGTTGTTGTGGCACTCTCAGAGCAGGGTTGTTATCACGGCTGCAGTGACAGTGAGATTCTTAAATGGATTGACACCCATGTCAAAAAGGCAGATAATTAGCCTTAGCTCTATTGAAAAGCATCTGAATGGGAGCCAGGTCCTGCATTATGCAAAATATCTTTATCACAGTTAAAACGTTCCAAAATATTTTCAAGATGTGACAAAAATATTTTAAATATTTTAGCCTCCACTTGTGAGATGGTGAGCCGTCACATTCAAGCTTATAGTAGAGTCATACGCTTGTCACTAAAAGTTAATTAAGCCTAGCTTAAGCCAACCAAATCAAGGAGCCAGCTGTTGAGCTCACAGTTTGGTTTCAGTTTGCTCTTTAGAAACCCTCTGCAAGGGCCTCGCAGGTTTAAGGTTACCCTGAGAAGAAGAGGGTTTTTGGTGAAGAAAGATTCTTTCACTTGGAGGCCCCTCACCCCTGGATAACCAGGCTCCCAAATCCCCAAATTGTAGGCAATAAATGAATAATGACAAATGTCACAAAAAGGACACAGCAGGACATACATTGTAAGTCAAGTTTCTAACAGTATGAGTCTGCAAACATAAAATTGCCTTCATATGATCCGTGGCTGAAACCAGATATTAACGTGTGCATGTGCATTTATACATTTACGTACACGTGCAAATCTGTTGCTTTGTTCCTGGCCGAACAAAAACCAGTAATTTAATGGAGCGCCCACCAGGCCACCGCTCTGTTTCTCCCCCCTCCCACAGAAAACAGGTTCGGTGACATTGTAAAAACTGATCTAAGTCTTACTCCTCAGGACCTCAGAGCTTTGTGTGTGTGTGTGTGTGTGTGTGTGTGTGTTGTGTGTGTGTGTGAGCGTGTGTGCAGGTCAAAGTGTCACAAAGAAGCTTCTCATTTACCCATGTTCCCTCTTTAATCCTTTTTACACCACTACAGGACTCGCTCTCTTTATCCCTGGCCTGATAAAGCCATTATAGGCAACCATAACACACAACACACACACACACACACACACACACCCCCGACCTGTTCACTGACTGGTATACATTTCATGAATTTGAATGCCTAGCTTATAGAGGTAGGTGACAATGTGGTGCGCTGTAAGCAGGTTTTACAGTGCTCACTTTGAGTCTGCACATGTGAACTCTACACTTGATTAAAAAATTCAGGCTGTGTATAAAAGCTGAGTGTGAAGATGGAGGTGCTGATTCTGTGCCTGTGGTGGAAGTAGGAGGCTGTCGTGCTGTTGGTTATCATCTAACGCTTTTGTTATTTGAGTCATTTTGTGTGATGGAGAGACCCCTGCTGTTACAAAACACTCAACTATAACAAAATAAATTTATAAAAAGAAAAGAAACATTTTAATTGTCACTACATACAGCTTTTCTTACACTGTA
The DNA here is from genome assembly GCF_905171665.1 of Trachurus trachurus. NCBI lineage: Eukaryota > Metazoa > Chordata > Actinopteri > Carangiformes > Carangidae > Trachurus > Trachurus trachurus. The sequence goes on along the minus strand of NC_139904.1, from coordinate 21,243,596 downwards.
ATAAACTGAATATTCTTTGACACTGAGTTAGCCGATGGAACAAAACATTTATTGTAAAGACGTGGTACTATGGAAACCAGTGTAATATGCGAGGCCACTTCTCCAGTGTAAAAAGGTTGGTTAAACCTCCAAACATACACAGTATTTATGTTATTTTTTAAAGTATATTTCTGGGCTTGTAGGCCTTTTTTTTTTTTTTTTGCTCGGACAGCTGTAGAGAGACAGAAATGGGGAGACAGAGAGGGGAATGACACGCAGCAAAGGGCCACTGGTAGATCCGAACAGGGCCGCAGCAGCGGGGACTGTAGCCTCTACATGGGGCGGCTGCTCTACCCACTGAGCTAACGACGCCCCAGTACACGGTATTTTTAAACAAGTCTGCTGGTGCTCGCTGACATCCTGTTCTTTAGGCTGGTGTGATGGTCACCTGTGTTGACAGGAAAAACAGAAAGCGAGGCAGGAAGGTGCTGCGCCGTGACTCAGCCACGTGTCAACAAACTAGATTCTGACGTGACGGTGCAGGCGCCGAATGTGACTCATGGGTAAAGCATAAGACTGTAAATGCGTCTGAAATCTGGGGCGTGTTTTGTGAATGTATAAGACAGCAGTTGTGGCATGTGATGTTGTAAGCCATAGGAAGTTTTTGCATTGCAGAACATTGAGGCGTCCTTTTCTTTGAAATACATACCATCTCTGGCATCGAGTGTTGCAACAGAGGAACTAAACTAGTCATCTGTCCATCAGGAGGCCTAACTTACTTGAGTCTTTGTTCTCAGTGACTATAAAGTGTAACTCAAAGTCTCACAGATGCAAATTGCAGTTCCACTTATGTCAAGGATTAACAAAAGACTTCTCTCTTTTGGACCCTTTGTTTTTTTCAGAGTCTCTCCTACTATCAGAAGTCCCTCAACCATAGAGGCCGTCAGCCTATTGTGTTGTCCTCTTATTGTTAGGTGACGTTAAGTAAAAGCCAGTCCCTGCTTCTCAGGTTCTGCACCCTCTTTAATGCTTTATTCTCACTGACTCTACTGTAACTTTATCCTGCTTCTCATGATAACAGAAATGTGTCACAGCTAAGTGTTGGTTGGCCTTTTTTTTTTCACTTTGCCAGACACTTACACAGATACACTTTGTGTATGTTGTACATTGTTTCTTTAATGTCTGCTGCTGCTCTGTTTTTCACAGAGGTGTTACAGAACAGACATATATGATGTCCTTTGATTTGATCAAGTGTTGGATCAGTGTATAATTCAGATATTTTGTATGACCTTGTCTTAAATGTTTTATGTGATTGAATTTCAAGTGACACAAATAAAGGTGAAGTAAGTTTTCATACTAGTGACAAAAATGATTGGCTGCTACATAAATGTATAGGTTTACCATGGAGATGATTTTACTATACCCGTGCCACCATCTAAACCTCTATGCAAGTCCACTTGTATATGAATCTAATACTCTCAGTGATGCTTATGACTTGTTCAGTCTCAGTTCTCTCCACCTGACCCAGTTTCCACTGGATTCATTGGTTAATACTGACAAACTGTTACCTAATCAACATGGATAAGCAGGAAACTGGCTCCATGTGAAACACTTTTCTTCTTCTTTCTGAATATCAGGCAGACTTGCTTCAGTGAGCACACTGCTGCCACCCAGTGGGCAGACCTGCTGTGACCGAGTCTTGTCTCCATCACTTTAATCTGGGCTGTCAGTTTTGAAACTTTTGTTGAGTTATTTGATTGGATTGTTTTACATTTTCACCACAACCCAGGAATACTTTGATTTAATTCAAATTCAAGAAACTTTTGCAACACTGCCTGTGTTGTGGCGCCTGGACGGATTTTGCAATGACACATCAATGAAACATCTAAACCATGTATTAACTTAGTGAAACAGGTGACAGTAAACGTGTGATCTGGTCGTTTATCTCCATATTCTTTGTCTCCTCTTAGGTGGAGAAGATCCGTCAGGTGAAGGCCAAGTCTCTGTACCTGGCAAGTGGAGAAGCTGCACCAGAGTCTGACCAAGTTGGACAGCACCATCGCTGCCGTCAGCCAGGTGCTGGACGAGGGCCGCCACCTGGACGTGCTGCTGGCCAGGGAGCGAATGCTCACCCAGATCCACGAACTGAAGGCCCTCCGCGGCCTGCTTCAGCCCCAGGAGGACGACCGCTTCATGTTCACTCCTCCAGACCAGGTGAGTGCTCAAAGTGGTCAAGTCTTTAAGATGAGATGCCTTTCACCAGATATAATTACATTTACTCACCCTGGTCTATTACTAGTTGTAAGTCCATGTCATAACCAGTGATGGGAATGACAGCGAAATAAGGGCATTGCTTTTTTCAGTAACGAGTAATCAAAACAGTTCCCGTTTCCCCCGTTATAAAGCTGTTATGACAATAAAATGTGCCGTTCCTTTGTCCCATCAGAAATAATACACCTGTTTAAGGGTAGGACACATTTTTTTCAGTTCATCAACTGGTTGGAAAAAAGCTGTTTATCTGGAACTAACCAACTGACTCAGTACTCCTCAACACAGGCAGGCTCCGCGTCGAGCTGTATCACTCCGCCTATCAGCTGTTTAGATCAGCAGCGTGTGGAGGAGGCGGAGTGATACGATGCATCGTGGAGCCTGTCTGTGTTGAGGAGTACTGAGGAGTTGGTTAGTGCACTAGTTGGATAAACGGGGGTTAGGGAGAGGAGGCCAGGTAGTTTGACATATTTGAGCATTTTATAAAGAAGTAACGCAATAGTTACTTTCCATGTGATTCATTACTTTTATCATGTAGTAATTCAGTTACTAACTCGGTTACTTTTGGGGGAAAGTAAGTAGAAACTATAATAATTCCTTTTTAAAGTAACGTGCCCAATACTGGTCATAACTTCCTCCATCACCGTCCCCACAGGCTCTGCACATCGCCATCCAGGCCATGGGCCTGATCAGCAGTGGAGCCTTTGCCCCGGTCACCAAAGCCCACGGCGAGGGTCTGAAAAGTGCACTTCGTGGCAAGCCCACCTCCTTTACTGTGATCGGGTACGACCACGACGGCGAGCCCCGTCTCTCCGGCGGGGACGCGGTGTCCGCGATCGTCATGTCGGTGGGCGACGGCAGCCTGTCTGCGGCGGAGGTGACGGACCACCAGAACGGCTCCTACACCGTCAGCTACGCGCCCAAAAGCGAGGGGGAGCACCTGGTGTCGGCGCTGGTGTGTAACCAGCACATCCAGGCAGCCCCTTCAAGGTGATCGTCAAGTCGGGCGGAGCTACGGCGCCCTGGGCTCCCAAGTCTCGTCCTTCGGGTGCGAGGGGGAGGGAGACGGTCAGCTCTGCCGCCCCTGGGGCATCAGCGTGGACAAGGAGGGATACGTGGTGGTGGCGGATCGCAGCAAACAACGTATACAGGTACAGCACGGCCCTTTGTCTCTCTGATCAAGTTCTCTGTATCTGCTGGTGTCGAATCAATTTTCTTTTACAGCACTTATGAAAATGATGAGAAACTTTTGATGAGAAATGAATTAAGCCATTAGATGCAGCTAAAGCAAATATAAAGAAGTCTATTTTATTTTCATTATTCAAGACTCTCAATGCAACTCTGTCGTTGTCTTCTCTCTACTCTCACATGTTACTGTCTGTCTCTACTCAGCATGACAAATAGATGCCCCAGAGATCTGCACTTGTATTGCATTTAGAGTGGTTCTATGAAGTTTATCATTCTCTCATTAATCATTAGTTAATGCTGGCTTCACACTGTTGATTTTTCTGCTGAAGTGTTTATGTAGCAGAGAGTCTGCTTAGCAAACTTTGAGCTGGAATGCACATGAATCTAATTTCCTCCTACTTTCTTTCTTCCATGACCACACACACACACACATATATGCAAACGCTGTAGCCACTGAAATGATGAAAACAGGCAATAAATGAATTACTGCCATTTCAGCATTTAATAGAACAAAATGCCAGTATTTTGGACGGCTTACTGTACATTCATGTTCTTGAGTCGTATCCAACAACTGTGGTACTAAATGCTGAAAATATTTATTGCACTATACAGTTCCTATAAAAAGCCAAGCAGAGAGTCTGCAGTATGTAAAAAAAAAAATAAAAAATAAAAAACTTCAGAGGCTGGCCTTCCTATTTAACAAGCAGCCTCATGTTAACACTTTAGATCAGAGCTTGTTCATCGTGATGGTTCTAATGTAAACATTAAAAAAAAATGTCCCCCCTCCCTCTCCAGATATTCAAGCCTTGTGGTGCCTTCCACCCATAAGTTTGGCTCTCTGGGTTCTCGGCCCGGTCAGTTTGATCGTCCAGCTGGGGTTGCATGTGACAGTCAGAGACGAATCATTGTGGCTGATAAGGACAATCACCGTGTGCAGGTATGAAAACCCATTTAATCAAAACTACTCCTACTCTGTGATGTTGCACAATAGCTGAAGTCCATCGTTTCATATTTGTCAGAAGGTCTCAAAGCCACAAGAAAGTTGTGGGAAAAAAGTAAAGTTGTGTAAGTTATAAAAGCATGTTGGCTTCTGATACTTTGTAAACCCATATATACATGTATAAACACATGGCTCCTCATGCTTACTCTCCCCGTGCTCCACATGTAAACACAATGGGCTTTAAGACATTTGCTTTGTCTGACAGGTGTTTACTTTTGAGGGCCAGTTCCTGCTGAGTTTGGGGAAAAGGGTACCAAGAATGGGGCAGTTCAACTATCCCTGGGATGTGGCTGTCAACTCCGAGGGTAAGATCCTAGTCTCAGACACCAGGAACCACCGTGTGCAGCTCTTCGCCCCCGACGGCTCTTTCCTCAACAAGTACGGCTTTGAAGGGGCCCTGTGGAAACACTTTGACTCTCCCAGAGGAGTGGCCTTCAACCACGAAGACCACTGGTCGTGACCGACTTCAACAACCACCGGCTCCTGGTCATCCGGCCGGACTGCCAGCTCGGCTCGCTTCCTGGGCTCGGAGGGCACCGGGAACGGGCAGTTTCCTACGGCCCCAGGGCGTCGCCGTGGACCAGGAGAACCGCATCATCGTGGCGGACTCCCGCAACCACCGAGTCCAAGTGTTTGAGCCCAACGGGAACTTCTTATGCAAATTTGGCACACAGGGGAGTGGCTTTGGACAGATGGATCGCCCCTCCGGTGTGGCTGTGACACCCGACGGAGTCATTGTGGTCGTCGACTTTGGAAATAATCGCATCCTCAAATTCTAAACAAATTTCTCTCCCTCCGTTTGACCTTTTTGCAGTTTTTTCGATGAAGGAAACGGAGGAGAGAGAATGAATCAACCGACACAACAGGAGGAGAGCTCGGAGAGGATTGAGAGCACGTTGAAATGAAGGGAAATTAAAACTATAGATGATTTTTTTTTGTTTACATTGATATTCTCCAAATCAGATATCTGTGGTATGTATGACAAAGGGGACCTCTACAAATTGATAATCAGTAGAAAAAGAGCCATATTTCCCTTCCTCGGTCTCAGCTGCTCTGAATTCTCTCTCTACACTCTCCTTGAGTATCCATCTCAGGGAATTTCTCACTTTTCTTGAAATCTTAACCCTCTGCTCCACACCTACCTCATTTAGCTCTTATGAATGTACTCATAGTCGGTGAGCAGAGGTTTTAGTCGTGAAGTTTTACAAAGAAGAAAGTCTAACTCTATAGTTTGTTATTTAAGAGAGACAAAAAAGAATGGACTCTTCAGTTGATATTTGCACAGGATTAATGGATTCTTGCTGTGCTTTTTTTGAAATATGAGTTAAAGTGAACCTCCTGAATGTTGTTGCTGAGACAATACTCAGACCACTGTAGAGGCTGCATGATTTATTCTCATTAGAAGGCTTCGCTGGAAGAGGAAACTATGGTACAGTAGTGTCCTTTTCATGTTTTAGACTAGTTAGTGTTTGGCTTGTGCATCGATCCTTGTCTCTTTCTTTGTGGCTCTGTGGAGTTTGTAGTGTCATGACAGCCTAAGAAGAGTGTGCAAAGCGATGCCAAACTTTATAGAATCAAAATTAGCTCAGGTCACGGTAGGACTGATTTAAAAGGATCAGTACTTTTCAGGCTCTCCCTCTAGCTTTACTGACTAACGCTGATTTGAGGAAAAAATTGATGAGCTAAAATATAAAGTTCGGGAATCAATCAAAAATGATCCCCAAAAATCCCCCCAAAATAAGCCCTGTAATAAAATTACCCAAACTGTTTGATCACCCACACACACACCCTTACTCCAAACCGTGTCCCATTAGACTGGATGAACTTTTGGACAGAGTAAGACAACCTGTGTTGTCACTATCCAGTCAGCTGCATAAACAACTAAGATGCAAAGATTTGTATGCAAGAAGAGCAGCATTTCCTCCAGAAGAGAGGACCCACCAAAGGATTTTAGAGAAATATCTTCCAAGATCTGGATCTATTAGTGATCTTAATGTAGAGATTTAATCATATAATGGAATGACACCTTTTTAATGAGGCCTGCTGTGTGACAAAAGCCTCACAAGTAGATTTGGCCGTCCAGAGGACATTAATGACATCAAATTACAGACCTTCACACCATTACAATCCTCTGGATTTAGATTGTGGTTGAAAGCCACTCCCCTCAGCCCCGGGGCCTGTAGTCCAGTCCAGTTTAGCCCCGCCCTATTTATTGTTGCGCGGAGCTGTGGACACATCTCCAGCGCTAGTGGGCCGATTCCTCTAAAGATTGAGGTCTATATACCTACTGGAGTCAACCAAAGTTAGAATCTCTGCACAATGGCCAACTGTAGATTTGGCAATTAAAGAAACTAACCCCTCCCCCTCTTAATTTTTTTTTCTTCTAAATAATCAATGTTGCTGGGAAGTCTGAAGTTCACAAAACTTACAGAGTTGAGTTCATAGCACTGTCCTTGTTAGGCTGAGGAGAATAAAGTGTGCTTCGGTTATTGTGCATGAGTACTTTGACTAGAACAGAGGATACCCGCACCAAAGAAAACCCCCTTTCTCCCCATTGCGTCGTATCGCATCAGCCCATCAAATGATTCCCCCGTCTTTTCAATATTAGGACACTCTGTAGGCTCCAAGTAGCATCTCGTATTAGCCTTGTTTTCCAGTCTAATCTTATTAATAGATAGTTACTCTTTGTGGTGAAAGCATTGTGGGGTTTTAAATCCCCTTGCCCTTTGTTCAATCTGTGTCCCACTGGAAGCACTAAGACAATTAAGGCTCTGCCAGCCACTTCCTTAGCCTAGCAAAGAACCCTGGGACCCATGAAAAGAGTCACCGACAGGCTCTCCCCTCTGAGGAGAGGGTCCGTTTGCACATGATCAGGATTTACATCCTCATATCTTAGATATCCTGTACCTCAGCGTTCATTTGACCTCCTTTTCTCGTATACCTCAACTCCTGAATACCTCAAGTATGTCACTCAATAGCTACTGTGCATTTTAACATTCAAATACCTCAACTTGTTACTCTCATTCTGAATACCTCATTTGTACTCTTTTATTTAAGCATACCTCATCGGATATTTATGCATTACAGATATACCTCATTCTTTGAATCTTCGTGTGTTACAGTGCAGTACATGTCCCATAGCTCTAGGACCAAAGATCATGGTACTGTTTCAAGTTGCATTAAAAAAACTTACATCATGGTCATCGCTCCATCTCGCAGCCCTGAACAGATTTTTTCGATTTGTTGCATCTACTGTAAATTGCCTGGTAAACTATGCCTTTTTTTATCACCAAGAAACCAAATATTTCAGAGGAAAGCATTGTGCCAAATGATCTGTGAGCGTTCTGTGCCAAACAGGGCTGGCATCTGGACCACGCTGTAGTGACGATAAATGTCACTGGACCATTATATCATAGATACAGAAGTTCAGCCAGAGCAGCCGGGGACAAATCCTCGCTCTCTGACTGGATGCGCTTAAGAGGGCTGTGCCCCGTTTATCTTTACCTCATGATGATGATGATGATGATGATGATGATGATGATGAACATGCAGATTCCATTCGTACTTTGTTACTGTGCGCGAGGGGTGATGGAAAGAGGAAACAGCCTCTTTTAAAAGAGTTAAAAAACACTTTGAACGCACAAGTACGATTTCAGCACAATTTACTGATTTCTCAGTGTGGATTTTCAGACGCTTGATGTTGCTTAAACTAAACCACTCTGGCTGTGGTTCAAACAAACACATCAGAGGATTATTACACCTAGTGGCGACATCAGGCAGTGAGCCAGTCTCAGTCTACACACCCTGCTGCTTTGAACCCAACACCTAGTTTCACCAGTAAGATTCTTTTTCTTTTTTTTTTGTTGGTTTTCAGTATTACTCTGTGAAATGTTCATTCATGTTGCATCAGTTTTTTTGTTTTGTTTTTTTAATTAAGATTGCAGAATTCTATCTTTAAGATTCTTAGGTCTTCACTCTTAAAGAGGAAAAATTTATTTTAAACTTTTTTTTTTTTTTTTTTCATTTTGTTGCATGCTTTAAAAAGTCCTTGTATTATACTGACGTCTCTCAGATAGGTGTTGAAAACTCAGAAGGGGTGGGTTAGGTGACTATTGGGATGATTTTACCAAAATATATACCCAAAGATGTGTATGTGTGTGTTAATGTTGCATTGGATGGAATTAACCTTTGACCTTGGCGATTGTATTTCCTGTTCTCTAGAGGCTCCGCAGAGCACAAAGCTGTCGAGCCAGCCAGGCCTCGGTCGCTGACAGACAGTGGAGGCAGAGTTTTGACATCACTGCCCCTCCACCACTAGTGCTTAATTTTCTTTAACTCCCTCTTATATGCGTAACATGGGTAGATATATTAACACGTTGTCCTTTCACACTCGAGCCCCGTAACCTGCAGAGGCCGCCGAAGCCTCCTGCCGAGTGTAGATGTACCTCTCCGACTATGAATCCATAAGGCGGCCATTTTGTGTTTTGACCTTGTAACAGGAACTCTCACTGTCATGTGAGAAGCAGCTAAGTTTCTCCAGCACCAACGAGTAATCATCTCCCCTCCTCGTCTGTATAAAAAATCCAGGAAGTGCGGTGACGGCTGCCGAGCATGTGATCAGTTCACTGCACTCCTGCTCGCTAGTTTTTTTTTTTTTTCTGGCCTCTCACTGCTTAAGAGAGAGAAAAAGCAAAGCTGCACCAGGTGACATGTGCAAGGTCGTAGACCTCCTTTTAATGATTGTATATTCTAAAGAGAGAAACTAAAGGAAGAAAGGAAGAAAAAGGTTTGAAAAATTTAGAAAGGAAAAAAAAAAAAAACTCAGGTAGTTCTCAGCAGCCCTGCTCTACAGGTGTCTCATTGAAACTTGTCCCGTAGTGATGATGTAATGACTTTTTCCCCCCTTGTTATGACCTCTCAGTACTAGTCCGATTCCTTTGTGTCCATTTACATATTATAAAAACAAATTATTTCTCAATCTGAAAAAAAAATAATATTTTGATTAGTTTCCCCTGATTAATCTTTGTTTTCTTTTATTTTTCTGGCCAATTCTCGTTTTATCTTTTACAAAAAAGTACAAATGCTTCTCACCACTTGATGCTCATTGGTCCTTTTAGAATGTATTTTGTAAAGAAAAGGGTTAGATGGGATCTTGTTGATGCTCGCTCGCTACATCCAGCTGCTGGGAGCTTCACAAGACACAACAGAGACGCACAACACACTCACCTCATGGCTCCGAGTCCTCGCTATATGTTCCACACCAGCAATATTTAAGGTGGAATCATGTATTTTAGTGGAACATGCAGCACTGTGTTCATTTATAAACCAGCTTTAACATCAGCTGGGATGTTTGGCCCTGAGGTGGTTTGAGCTCATCTTGTCGTCACTCATGTCTCGCGTTGTGTCCTGCTCTCCCAGCAGCAGGATGTGTGTGGAGTGGGCGTTGTGTTTGTGCGCTGCATCTCTGTTGTCTGAGCAGAATCCACTGAATGTATCCTCCTCACAGTCCAAGAGGCAGGGAGAGCCAGTGTGGCCAGCTGAGTTTAGATGGGTGCTGCTGGCGCTTCCTCATCCATGCCGCTGTGTGTGTGTGTGTGTGTGTGTGTGTGTGTGTGCGCGCGCGTGTCTGTGAAAACCCTGTGTGTGTATGCGTGTGTGTGTTTGCCAGCACACTTCCCTCCCTCTTAACACACACTCACATACTGTGCTGAGTGGAAGTGCATATGTCAGGTCTTCAGTCTAAATAAGGCAAAGGAGACTATAATATATTGGCCACCTGCTGCTCTCTGTACTCTGTGGACTTTAAACATTTCCTATGCAGTTTTTTTGTCTTTCTTTTTGTTTTGTTTACACTTAAATAAAGTTGTATTTCTTTGACTTCAATTGTGTGTCTCTTTTTTTGCTCTTAAACTGCACAAATGTATAATGAAACTTATTCATATTTCACATTACATCCCACACACAATGTAACCATGAGAGTCATGTGTGTGTGTGTTTAGTCCACAACTCTTTCACAGGCCACTCCTGATCCCCCTCGAAGGCTGCTTCATTGTCTCTCAGTGCAAAGAGGACAGAAGGTAATCTGTGCCTCATTTTGTGTTTTCTTAGTCTGTTGTCAGTTCATATAATTGACACAGCAAACAGCCAAAGTTGCTAAAGACAGACAGACAAACACTCTGTTGCTTCACAGCGAGTCCGAAATTAGTTTGGACAGTGACTGGTTTGACTGGGGGAAGAAAGTTGGCATTCCTCATGTTGTGAGAAAATTGCACTTAGTCTGTTGAATTTCAAAGCACTAGGATTAAGAGAGAAGACAGACACATTATGAAGGCATGCAGCTATGTAGAAAATGTGTTTTATGTTTGTGCTTTAAAAAAAGAAAAGAAAACTGATATGTTTTTTCTTAAGCTTGTGATTTGCAAGAGGGAGTGCATTTACATTTACTCATTTGACAGATGCTTTTATTCAAAGCAACTTTCAAATGAGCAGTAGGAGACCTCAGCACTAAGTGCACCAAAGTGCATGGTCAGGCGTGTTTGGGTGCTGGAGGTGAGAGAGAGACGGGCTTTTAAGAAATCCTAAAGAACCACTTTCAAATATGTCAAGATTAATTTCTCAGACCTTAAACTGAACTGAGGCCAGTCCAGTTTAATCCACAGTTGGCAGCCCTCAAACGCTGCTAAGCATCATGGGAAAACACGAAACGGTTTAACATCGCAACACTTTATGGGTTGATCTGGATTCAAAGCAAAAAGCCTGAAAAACCTTCAATAACACTGTTTTAAACTGCTCTTGCCATACAGTATCAGTTACATTTATTTTAGAAAACACCATATGATTTAATTTTTTTTTAATCTAATAGATTGAACCGTTAAATTTTACATGGGCCTATCAGGCGAAGGTTTCCTGCTGTTTTGACTCATGGGACTTTTCAACAAAACAAAAACATGACCTCATGTACATCTACATGGGTAAGTGCATGGCAGACTGTCGACCCCCTCTAGTGGAGATGACAGGAAGAGAAGAAGAAGAACCATGTGTTTCCACTTGGCTGCCATAAGAGAGGTCAGAGGTCAGCGAAGAGCTGGAGGCTGTTTGGCCTCTTGTTCAACCTCTTGTCAGCTGGTTACATATTGGTAAAAATATACCTCCAGTTAGACTTTAACATATTGTGTGCCTGTAGATGGAAACAGGCTGCTCTGCTTTGTAAACGTTGTCATGTCAACGATATGTCGATAAAAAAAAAAAAAAGGTGGAAACAGAAGAGACTGGCTGGGCATTTATAAAACAACACCAGACATGCTGCTCTAGCTGCACATGCTGGTAGTACAGCAGCCTGTTTTTCTCTGTACTAGTTTTCATTATTTGTTCATTCTACATGGGTTTATTAAGTCATTTTATAAATAATACTTGAGCCTAACACCTATGTATGCATCTTAACAAGGTCCATGAAAAGAATATAGTGGTCTCATGAATATGAGACAGACCTTCATCAGGTAGTCTTACAATGTACAAATAAAGAGCATCTTAAATAAGCTGGGTGACCCAAATGAACCAATCAAATTTTCACAAAAAGATGATCATACTAATATAAAATAAAATCACAGCATGGCACTCTCGGTCAGCAACATGAATAGACAATTAAATGTATAGAGCCTATAAATGACGCTTACAATGACAAGTGGCATATAGGACAGCCTATATATTTACAAAACTGGTACCAAAGTGGGAGCTATAGAAAAATATCTAGAAAAATATTTAAAAAAAATTCCTAAAGGTAAGTCCCTGAGCTGGACATAAGCAGAGACAGAGTAAGGCAATTTATTATTATAGATTATTTGTACGATGTAGTAGGGATGTGGGGATCTATGGGTATAAGTGTAACCTATATCCATGTATAGGCCTAGTAAAAGTAAAAAAAAACAAAACAACAACAACAGATAAATCACTCAGCCTTGATGATTTCTTGAGGTCATCATCATCATAGGTGTTTCCCACCGGGGACAGTTTGACAATGAAAAGCACAGCTGTTACAAATAATGATGCTCTGTAGTGCACCAGCACTACGTCAGAGACTTCACTGCTGCACTCTGCACAGGTGTCATTAATTAACATAATTAATGACACCTGTGCTCTCCCTTGTGTTCACCAAAGGCTTCACAGTTACAGTTTTTCTCAGTCGCTTTGGTGCTAATCTCAGATCAGAATGAAAGTTCTCATAACTATAGTTCAACCTCCACAACATGTAGTCATTTGTCCACATCATAGTAGCAGTTTCTCCTTCCTCTGAACAAATTGCAAAGCTTTTGGACATGTATCAGTTGCTCTCATACAATTCTCTGCTGTTTTACAACATTATCATTTGTTTATGTCATGTCAGTCAAAATGAACTATACTTTTGAACGCTGAATAGTCTTTCCCTAAAAAACTAATAGTCCTCATTTCATTGCTTGAGTCATTACATACAAAATTGTTGAACTAGTTTTCAAAATCTGTCAAACTAATTTTAAATGTTGGGAGAAACACTGTGAATTCAATGATTCAAACATTTACAGTAAGGAACAACAGGTATGTATGGTATTGGACAGTAATTCAGCACTAAACAATCTGCACTGCTGTCATTGTGTCAGGCATTACTGTAAGATACAGTGGGACATTTACATTTAGACTCACAGCTTCACTAGAGAACAGATTTACTGTATTGTAATGTATTACAGCAACCACAGTAAAGATTTCCCATCTTTACAGTACGGTACTGCACTACAGCATTTTATAAGTAGGAAGCACTTTGACAGTATTGTACACTACAGTAATAATGGTTGATGCAGTACATGTACTGTACATTACTGTAATTTTACTCTGCATCACATAGGATTACAAGACAACCTCACAGAGGTGGAAGAGACTGAGCCCATTACAAACAATGGCATAAGGTTGAAAGAGATACAATGTAAGGATGACATTACTGTATCTTTGGGAATATTGAATCTGTTTCAATCGCTACAATTGACAGAGTTATGTAGATGAAAATGGAACGTCTGGATGTGCAGGAATGATTTACAGTACTCTGTAGGTTCACTTACTATACTGCAACATTGTTTACGTAAAGTTGTACCCAAAGAGTGTTTCTTATGTTTGTTGTAGATGACTGTAGTGTATTTTTCCTTTGCACAATGCTGTGAACCAGAATTGCAAAGAGCATATGCAGTAGAAATGTGAAACATACATATTCAGTATCTCCACTAAATACAATAATGTGTAACTTTACTGTAGTTTTCACATGGCTGTACAAGTAGTGTATAGTGCTGTCTGGAGCATTTTCAGGTATCATCACTTTTTGCATTGGAAAACACTTAGAGAATAAAGTGTCCTAATGAAAACATGACAAAGCCATGTGACTACCTTGTTCATAAACGATGGTGTCAGGACTTCTCATTTTGACGACACTGACAGTTTCATTGACATGAGTACTTGCTTTTGAGGGATGGACAATCCATTTTGAGCAAGTGACGCGCTTTTGCAGGTCATCCACTAGGTTTTGCAGTTTGCAATAATTGGTCTGAGAAATGCACTAACTGTTGTGCAAATGTTAAGAGTGATGTGAGAAAAGCACCAAAGCGACTGAGAAAAACTGTAAAGTGAGTTGGAGTTGGATCATCATGACCTGAGGCAAATCCCCCCCAACAGCCACATGGAGGGTTAACAGACTCAGGTGTAGTTCCCTGCCTCCACAACTTGATGTCAGCAGTGCTACATTTCACATTTCACCCTGAGAGAAACACCGTGGGCTAATTATTCTGGAGTGGATCTGTGGCGGCTCACAAGGAGGACTTGATAAGAAAGTAAGCTGTGTGAAATATGCTGTGGAGCATCTGCTTGATTGAGATCTCTTGCCGTGAAGTGTATCTTTCCAGCACTCAGGTAAAGAGAAGAGGTGGTGTGGAGGAAGGGGTGGCCAATGAGAAAAGTGGCTGTTTGGGTAGAGATGAGTCGTGAGCCGCAGGTTTTTGCAAAATTACAATGACAAGGCACGACACAGCGCCTGTGATCAAACACAACAGCCGGCTGGTGGGGCCTGTGAACATCTCCCGAGCGCCGAGTGGAGGAAAGCAGGAGCCAGGGAGTACCTGTACGTGCGAGGCCCCAACAGATGGCTGGGAGGTCCAGTTGGTGTGTGTTTGTGTTGATGCCTGCATCCACTCTGTGTGTATGGGTACACGGCTCTCAGAGGAGCCAATTAGCTGCAGCAGACTGAGAAGGCACCGCAGAGCAGGGATATCTGGTTTGTTTCGCTTTGGTGGTGTTAGTCAGCTTTGGTCACCAAAGAGCTGGATGATGTGTTCACAGTTTCGTGTCTGCAGCCTTTACATCCTGGACAAATACAAAGACATGATGAAATAAATTACTTGTAAAAAATTATTGTCCACAGTTTTGGAGATTCTTATAACCATTGTGAGTAAATTCCAAGATTTTTTGGTATTTCAAAATTCCTTCATCTCTTTTTAGCTACTTTGTTATTACATTTTAGTTTCAGAACCTCATGGTTCATTATTAATCCGACAGCTGCATGGTGAGCTCCTGTTTGCAAAGAAAATGAAAATTAGATCGTCATTTTACTATTTTCTTTAAGGGCAACATTGTAAAATGCTTAAGAGGTAACCGTTTACTGTTGTGACTGCCACACACAGCAGTTCAGGCAAGTTAGCAGGGTTGTTAACCCTGCAGAAACTGTTGTTTTTGTCCACTGGGTGACAGCAGCTAGAAATCACGAGCACAACACTGATGTATTATCAACTTTTTGGCTGATGCAAATGGTGAAGTTATTAGGAAACAGTAGATTATTTACGTATCCAACAGATTCAGAGCATCTTGTTTTTTTTGTTTTTTTTGTCATTAGCATCGCAAGCAACACCAAAGAGTTAGATGAAGAGAAGAGTCCTATGGGGTGAAAACATACTGTAGCCTACTTCTGTATTACATATTATCTGTAATTAAATGTCTGGGTTTTAGAGAACTGGACCCAGATTCAGACAGAGAAAAATGGCCATGACTTTAAATAAATAAATAATAAATCTTTCACAATAATTTAGTTTTGACAAATATAAAAATTCACTGTACCACTAACTTCTTGTTTACATTTTTTCTTGGTGCATTCAGTTCATTTTTTTTAATGAATTATCAAACAATGGTTTCTTATATAGGCTACAGTAAAACATCTTGGAGTAAATATGAATACATTAATGACAGAAACATTTCTAGGTGAAAAAGCTGACCACAAAATTATTCCTAAACTTTGTGTCAGACAGAACAGAGGGCTTTGCTGTTCTTTCTACATTAACCTGAGGCACAGAGGCGTGGGTGTATTTGACCGACCCCTCCCGTACAGAGCGTGGCGTGTGGCTGCTGACGAAGGCTTGACGCTAAGGCGTGATGGAGGGCGTGACGTAGTCGTGACTCCGACATCAAGTATGTAATCCTCCAGAGGTGCCTTCAAACCCATGTAAACCCGGGGTCCTGAGGAGAGTCATCCCTCCGTTGAGGAGGTGTCAGAAAAGAGGAGGGGGGGGGGGGGGGGGGGGGGGGGCAGATGTGAGGCATCAGCAGCAGCAGAGGGAGCGAGACAGACTGAAAGAGATAGACATTGATTTTGTCTTGTATTTCTCTTCAAAGACTTTTCAAGCACATTGACTCCAACTCACAGCCAAGAAGTGTTTACGCTCTGTCTCATCATGGAGGAAACCAGAAAACAACCCTGCACACCAGATAACAAGGCCTTTCACCCACAGACATAACAACATGCAAAGTGAAAAGACAAAAAAAAAATGTTTTTGTTGATGGATGTTCTGGATTTGATGGACAGTATTGATGTGAATGTCAATACATCATGCCTATATGTCTGTAGTGTCATATATACTGTGTGTTGTGTCAGTCTTTTTTTTCATGCATGTTGTCACACCATGAACAGAGCTGTGGACAGACGCGTACAGACAGATTCAGCTCTGCAGGGAGCTGGGGATAAGGTGTTAAAACCATCCTTATGTCTAGCAGCGACTGTTGTTTATTCTCTGTCGCTGCTGGGCCCCGTTTCTTCTGCGAGCTGAGAAACCTGCTGCACATGTACCCTCTCCTATCCACTTGATCTTTTCCAAATCTATTCATTACATATAATTGTACCCTCATCAGAATGTCTCCAACACCTAAAATTACAATGGCGCTGCCTTTGTGTCAGAAAAAGAACAAGGAGCCCACTTCTGAGCCAATCCAGTGGTCTGACCCACTTGCAGAGACATTAAAGGGATAGTTCAACATTTTGGAAAATCGGCCCATTGCCATAATCCCTATAGTCATAGCAGTAGGTTCGTTACCTTTAATTGTCGGTGCAAGATATTTTTAGAACGGTGGAGCAGAGCTGCGAGCTGCTCAGAGCTACGCTACGGAGGCTAATGGGATTTCTTGGTTTCCCTCATCAAACTCATCAAATACACAATCCAACAACTCCAAAACTCTTTTGTGGACAAGTTGTGACCTGCACATTCACCACGCTATGAGATGATAACAGAACATTATGAGACAGAGTTGTTTTCGAGGTAAATTCATGCAAATCCGCTGATGCTCGTTCCCGCCGGGGGGCAGTTTTTCGGCAAGCAGTCTCTGCATTTGACTCGAAAACAACTCCATCTCATAACATTACATTATTATCTCATAGCGTGGTGAATGTGCAGGTCACAACTTGTCAACTTGAGTGTTTTGGAGTTGTTGGATTGTGTATTTGATGAGGGAAACCAAGAAATCCGATTATCCTCCATAGCGTAGCTCTGAGCAACTCGTGGCTCTGCTCCGCCTTTCTAAAAATAGTGTGCACTGACAATTAAAGGTAATGAACCTACTGTACTCCTAAAACTATAGGGATTATCCCCCAATTTGCCAAAATGTTGAACAATCCCTTTAACATACTCGATGAAAGCAATTGACTGAGCTCGAAAGATGATCCCAAATTTTCTGCTGAGACAGATCAAGATGACACGCTGAGTCATACTTTGGCTCATGTTCTTCTAGCCAGCAGGAGCCGGGTATGATTTATTTTTTCATTTTTTATTTTTTTAAGTTTGATGCAGGTGAATTTCAATGACACTGTGTTGACGAAGCAGCTGTGGCACATGTGGTTACTTATAGCCATCGCATTACCTAATGTCCTCCGTTCCACAGGCGAATTGGATCATGACATCTCTATCTTCCTACCTTCCTGTCAGGGAGTCATGGCAACCCCACTATAGCAGCGTCGTCAGGCAGAATGTGATTCAATGTGAATAACGTAGGGGGGGGGGACATAAACCAGTGATGGGATTATAGACTCGCTGTGGCCTTGTAACCTCAAGTTTGTCTAGGCTGACCACCATTCTACCTAGTCATCATGCATCACAGACGTTTATTAGACACACACAGACACATGCATGTACACACACACCTAGGCCGATCCATTACAGCGGGCAGTGGACTGATAACATACAAAGCGACAGATGTAAGATGGAGCCATGTGAGAGCTCATTGACCTCTGCTCTGTTCTGGGCGCTGTGTTCGCTGGCGCAAATTACCCCGTCCGCCCATCCTCCCAGCAAATTGAGACCGACTGTGGATCACCGCATCTCCTGCACAGATATAGCCCGCTCATGTTCAGACATTTGAGTCCTTTCATTCGTGCGTATGAGAAAAATACCCAGAGGATGCGAGGGACAGTTCAATAGTGAATTCTAATAAAAGCAGAGCGAGGACGTGTGTGTTTGGAATTTCCACTACTGTATTTCAGACTAAATGAAGGAAGACCACCAGAGACAGAAACACTATCCAAGTTGGAAACCTGAAATTGAACGGATACAGGGAATGTTGTGAATGGATGGTTGTCATTGCCTAAACCATGTTGGTGTATTTATAAACAGGTGACAAGTCAAACATGATGTGAATCATTTGCTATAGCCTTCACAGTCATCATTTAAGGACGAAACTGCTTTCAGGCTCGGTGGGGGCTGGAACAATCCCTGTTGATGTTGTGCAAGGCCAGGGCACGCTCTGGACAGGTTACCTCTCTATCACAGAACTTATATAGAGAGATCAGACTTTATATTTAGGTGGATGTAGCCTCCATTGGCACCATCATGAGTTTTTGAGTAGAGGTTGTGAAACTCAAAATGGATTGCTCCACCATCACCATCTTGGCAGTGCCTGACTGGTTAACAACTAGCCAATCCATAACTGGGAGGGGCAACTGAGACCTTGGTACACTAGATTGTAGCAAGTATACACTAAATAAATTATAACAACAAGGGTGTAAAACCAAAAACAGAAAACTGAACTATTGTGTCAAGAAACTACATATAGATGTGCAAAAGATTCAGGAGAAAAAACAACAACAACTCTAAAATAAACTACTTTAACTTTGACATTTACGTACCATTTCTCAATATTCACCTCTCTCCTCAGACTCTGGTTCTTGGCTACTAGCTCCACATCTGAAACACTTGAAAGAATCCATACGTGTGTTTCTATTGAATTGTGAATCTGCTCACCAAGAGCCATGTTGCAAACATCTGGGGTGGGAAAGATTCAGTTACTTACACTAAGCGAGTGGTCCAACAAACAATGCAGGGACTGAGTGTAAAACCAGAATACATCCTGGACACCAAGGATGTCCAGGGAAGATTTGCAAGACTGTCTACAAAGACCTGGAGAAGAAGTATGGCGGGGGGGCGCAAACTCAGGTCTGCGATCCTCTCAGAGCAGCCCAGAGAGGAGGAGGTCATTGCATCTCAGACCACTCTACTGGGTCTGCTGAGAATAAAAAGAAGAAATACAGGAGACTGATAATGTGGGAATTCCTGAACATCGTTGGAATAATTGCCTTCTGGGGCATCCTGGCTGCCATCTTACTGTAAACCTCTGACAGTGACACAGTTCACACTGTTGTCTGTCCACTGTCAGACGTTTACACAGGGATTCAGTACTGGTCTCCTCAACACCATGACCAGAGCCAGTACTGCAGAGCTTCCCTGTGTTGGCATGGGTTTTCTCCGGGCCCTCCGGTTTCTCCCACACACACACACACACACACACACACACACACACACACACACACACACACACACACACACACACACACACACACACACACACACACACACACACACACACACACACACACACACACACACACACACACACACACAAATTATAATAATTGTAGCAGCCGTTCGTCAAAACAAATTCAAGTTTCAAATCAAACTTCAAATCATAAAAATCAAAGGGCCACTGTTGCACCATGGGTTGTGGTGTACTCGGATGGGAGAAACATACAAACATTTCTGGAAAAAGGAGGTTTTTATACGCACATCATGCTGTAGGCTATTGAGGTGCAAAGAAACATACAAACAAACATGTCCAAACAAATGTCCAGTTTCAACAAAAAACGTGGTTTATTTAACCAGAAAAGTGAGCAAACAAAGAACAAAGAAAATTCCTGTGCCTCTCCCGCTCCAGTAAAAAAAACATTTGCCCACTCAGGTGCATGCTAGTGGTCCCTTACCATGAGCCTACCTATATAATCTCAAGTGCCCCCATAATGTGCCCAAATGAAACAAAACTCAAATAATAAACTAGAATACTAACAGAAATCTAATCATAATGAAATCAAATAAATTGATTCAGACTAAATACTCACTAAACGAAATACTACACTAAACAGCACTAAATACTAACAATAAATACATTGCTCCAACAATAATAAATAAATAAATAAATAAATAAATAAATAAATAAATAAATAAATAAATAAAAGTATAACGATTTCTGAATAAACTTCTTTTAAAGATGATCTATAAAGGGAGATAAAATGTGACCTGCATATTTATGTATTATTTCCTTTCGCTTCTGTGTTGGCCTAATTGAAGTCTTACAGGTTGCTGTTGGATAAAGATAAACAACCATATTCACTCGTATTCACACAAGACATTAGTCAACATACAAACTTCACCACACAGAAAGCCCCCAGCCAGAAACTGTGTGGTGTGGTACGAGCAAAGTGCTGTCTCATTTTAACAAGAGTAACATCTATTGGTTTAAAATGTAAAACAGGCAAATACAAATATTTGTATACTTCAAATCATCAGTACAAGGAATAACATGATTGAATCTTTATTCTGAGTAAATATTTGAACCAATCGATATGGGCCTCAAAAATATATGACTATAAAAAGCATCTATAATAATTTTAGGCTGCAATACATGTATTCTATTTGAGAGAAATAAGATCAGCAAGTTGTCAGACCGGAGAAGTTAAACTGCTGCAACTTCAACCAGTCAGAGATTACCAGTGTTATAAACCAGAAACTATGAAATATCATTTCTCTCTAAGGTTGTAGGTTACAATTTGAAATCCCAGCAAAGGCTTACATCAGTTACCATGCACTCGAGTCCACAACAAATTTCCCCCTGTGGGACAATAAAGTGTATTCTATTCTATTCTAGATCATACCACTAAAATAATACACACAATGGTACACGCTTCAATGGAAAAAGTCACGTATATTCAACACACACTTTGAAGCCCAGACATCACTTGGCTAACTACTGCACCATGTTGCTAAAAAACCCAACAGGAAAGAAGATTCATTCTACGAAGACAGCTGCTTCCCCAAGAAGCCAGTGGAGTATAAACAGATGTTGCTGTCCATACAGTTATGTTATTATTTATCCCTCCATGCGTGTTTGTGTCTCTTGCTGTTGTTTGTGTCACTCATGCAAACAGCCAGAGGGAGCTGAACTTCTCCTGACGTATCAAAGACAGATTTTCCATGTAGACACACAGTATGAAAAGGTCAGCCAACGCACACACACACGAACAGGGATCAAACACCTGCAAAGTTCTTCACATCACCCACGATCTTTTCCTCCCGAACCCTCTTTTTTTTTCTTTCTATTTTTTTTTTTGCATCCTCCACATGCTCCTCTCTCTTTATCTCCCACTCATTCATGGAGTTTTCTGTTTGAACAAAGGGATTTGTTCTGATGGCAGCAGAAGACCCCGTGGTGAGGTGCATCAAAGGTTGATGTGCACTGCACTGCTGCAGCTATAGTTTTACATGCACAATGAAGTAGCTGCTCAGTTTTGGGGCCGCTGGCTCCACACATTTAAAGTCACACCACGATGGAAGAAAGGTGGTAAAAAAAAAAAAGCACCTGGCTATTTAATGATCCAACAACTTGTTCCTGTAAAAAAAAAAATCCCCATTTTTTTCACTTTCAGCATAAATATTTATCTATTGATTTTATATTTGGTATTTGTCTTCCTTCATGGAAAGCTCTCAGTCTCTCGAGAGTGTTTCATTTGTCTGTTTTCCATAGTTTACCCAGCCAATTTGTCATTTTCTAACTCCTCTTGTTTGTTACATCAACCCCCAAGTCAGTCAAGCATAAACAGGTGGTGCTGTCAATACAATAATGTTATTATTTTATTCACTCCCCAGTCCCACGTCTCTCACAAGTGTGTTGAAACTGGAAAATAGCCAAATGGAGTCGAACTTCTCTAAACGTATCAAAACCACATTTCCCATGTAGACAAACAGAACAGTAAACAGAAAACGACAAACACATGAACAGGGATCAAATGGCTGCAATGCACTTTATATCACCAGCCGACCTCTTTCTAAAACACCTCAGATTCACTAGCATCTCTTCATACTGCTCATTCAGGTAGTTTGGATGACAATTTTTAAGATAAGATAAGACTTTAAAACCTGATTTTTGTTTTCAGTACACTTTTTCAACAAGTCATATTTTATCAGTCAATGAAAAATACATAATTTAGCAATGATTTATTTTTGATAATAATATCTTTAGTTGTTATCCAGATGCTCCTGCTAAAGCAGCACTTTTAAATCTGTGTATGAACTTATTAACTCAGACCCAATAATTGGTTGTAATAAATTCAGTAGTGCTTCATTCACATTTACAACAGCAGATATGATGGCTTATTCTAGAGCATTAATTAGAGAGGTTATTAAAACATTATTAAACATTAATAAATCCATGTGTTACAATTTATAACGATGATAGAGTTGGTTGAAAATTGCTCTCATATCACTTTTGAAAAAATGTGCTGAAGTGTTGGCACCGAACAGCGGTGTTAATGATCTACAAAGCGACTGTGCTGAACGATGTGTGCACAACATTTAAAAGTCATCTGATGGTACGATAAAGGTCTGAGGTGGCGTCGCCACTTCTGCAGGGATAATGATTTAGTCAATAGGAACAGAGTACAGCAAACACAGAGCTGCTGGCGTAACAGATCACTGATCGATTAAGTGCCACACCACAAGTTATTCCTTTAAAATCAAATGGTTGTGTGATTATTATTCATCGGATGCATTGTACTCTTTCATAGATGCATTATTTGTTCTGGATAACAGGGAAAGGTTGAATCAAATCCTTTCTGGTTCTAATTCTAGAGCAAGTTATGGACTAAGTATCAATTCATGTACAGTAGATATTTATAGCTTCTATTAGCTGCACTTATTAATTAATTATTCATAATGATCAAATTATGATAAGTGATCTGAAAGTGTAACATTCACAGTGACACAGCGAGTTCCCCTCAGCTCCTATAGCAGATGTTTAGGATCTTTTTTAGAAGGACAGTGACTACACAACTTGAATACTTGGATGTTAACCTTGTGTGGCGATAAGATGTTATTGTTGACCAAAATCAGCAAATACAGGATGTGAGAGGTGACTGTAGTTATTTGTTTATGTTGTTAGTGTGTGATTGCCAGTGGCTGACACAGTGATAATGAGCCTGCTGATTTAAACTTTCACTTTCTGCACTGACAAGGTTTTGAATAGTTTTTAACCAGCTGCCTGTTCCCACAAGTTGACGGGCTTGGCTGCAAAATAATGTGACAAATGACACCCTGACATAAATACAAATCTGTTTTAATGAGACTGTCATTGATACACTGGAATATGCTGCGGTCATGGCGTTGACTCTTTTGTATCACATAAAAAAAACACAATATAGACATGATGGACATCGTTGAAAACTATACGTGCCCGATGTGTCGCAAAACAGTCATTAAATTACTGCAGGTATAAAGAAAGACGAGCCTGATGAGGGAAGACAAATCAGGGAAGGACGGAGGAAAGAAGGAAAGCGCACAGCCACAAATAAATGAATACATAAACCCTGATTTGTCTCTTCTTTTTGAACATCCTCTCAGTCTCTCTCGTGGAGGAAAAAAAGCACATCTCACTAAACGCATAGACACTGTCCTAAAACTGAGACTGAAACTTTAAAGCTCTGAGAGTTTCCCCAGAGTTGTTAAGCGCACATCTGTCAGCTGACGCCACAATATCTGTGAGGCCTCTCGGCCCATCAAATATTGAAGCAATGTGCATTAAAAATGCACGAGGTTAACAATACTGTGTTGTTTCTCTGATCCTCCTCCCACTGATCATCTTTAAAGGATCCAGACAAGCAGCCGTTCACGACAGGAACTGTCTCACAGACAGACACCCAAGTGGTTTCAAATACAGTTTTCACTCATTTTATTACATCAAAACTCAGTCTTGCTGATGAGTAAAAAGGAAACATGAGGGTTTAGAGCAGTGAAGTCTGTATAGATGGGTCATTGAAACATCTTTCTCTATCCTGACACTGACGCTGTGACCATTTCTCTGCGGTGGTCATTCTGAGCTGCAGCTATAATTATACACCACTGATTTTATGCATATTTAAACATTACACTTAGGTGTACCCATACACAGCTCAAGATTTTCTGTATTCAGCGTGCAAACGGTTTAATACAGTCAAGCACTTTATGCTCTACCTTTACTATGTGTGCAGTAGTGGAGGAGAATATAAGAAGCACATTTGAAGTGTAAATCTTCTCCCATCTCTAATGTCTCTCTCATCTGAACTCTCTTCCCATATCCCCAACCTCTGTCTTTTTCCTCCCCTGAGTCCATTTCTTTTTCCGTTTGTTCTCTTCTCTCTTTCCTTGTAACAAAAGTTGTGAATAAACCCTCTAATGAAGACCAGAGAGACTTCTGAATCACAAGTCACTATAAAGGTCTGTGGGCATACATAAATAAAGCCAGAGTGACAGGGAAAAGCCAGGAAAAAGCTTCATTATCATGATGATTATTTGACTTAAAAAGCAGTCGTCAGAGCTTTTGAAGTTGGGACGTCACGTAACGGGGGGGAAGGACACACATCTCAACTGCAAGACTCCACTGTACACCTGAATGATAGCGATCCACTATACAGTGACCTCTCTACCCTGTAGCAGCAGAAACAGTTCCCATATGCTTTGTCTCAAGGCTGCAGTATTTTGACATGTGGTGACGCTGGATGCATCCATCAAACCGAACAAGACAGCCACTGACAGATTAGAAGCTGCAGCACTGGTCCCGCTGTCAGCAACGAGGACAAGTAATGTGAATGTGCTGAAGAACATTTTTATGTTTTATGGATGCGTGTGTGTGTTATCTATGTGCACAAACACACACTGTGTTAAATCCTTTTGACAGTAAAAAATACTGATGATCAGTGGCATCATAAACACAGGATGGAAATGCTCTAGTGTAAAGTAGAAAAAAAAAAGTTTAAAATGTTGACACTTCAATCATTTTTAATAAGATGTTAAGATGTTAAGAAGCTGGACTTGTGCTGATAGTCACCACAATGGGTCAAAGCTATGAAACCTCAAACAGTAAAGGAGATCCGGTAACACTTTATTTGACGCCTATATATCGCATTATAACTACACTTATAATGAATTATAATGCAATAGTTATAAACACTAATAAATGATCATAATGCTTTATAACAATAATCATAACACACTATACAGCATTTTATCATGCCTTATAAGGTCAGGTATTATAATATGTTATTATTGTTACTAACTCACTGACAATGCCCACATTGATAATGCATTAAATATAGTTATAATGTGTTATAATAAGCTTATCAATGTGTATAACTATCATTAAACACTCTAAATTACCATAAGGCTTTATAACAATAAGCATAACACATTATAGAGAATTATAACTCTATTATAATACTTGACCTTATAAGCCATTATAAAATGCTTTATAGTGTGTTATGATTATTGTTATAAAGCATTATGATCATTTATGAGTATTTATAACTAGTTATACAGTGCTACAACTGCATTATAACATTATAAGTATGGTTAATGCGTTATAGAGATAGGCGTCAAATAAAGTGTTACCGGAGTTCCTATAACTAAACAGCAAAACAACTGGGTGTAAGTTAGGGAAGAATTGCCAAACAGTTGCTATCTATCACCCACTCTTAGTAATTAGCAGCTCCTCAGACAGACATTGGTTTGTTCTTAACTGCTGCAGCGTCAATCATGCCCTGTCCCACATGTGCTGATAATCAGAACATTTCAGCACAAGGCTCCAGTCAAATGACAAGTCATCCGTCCAAAATTACGTTTCTACACAAAATTAACACCAGACTTTACTGGGATTTCGATGTCATAGGTATTTTAGAAAACCCCAGAGGTGTCTGCTGCATACATGAAATGAGTTTAACTCAGTAGCGTCAGATTTATGCAGACATGCAATGGGATTTCACTGCCTACTGCATTAGACATGTGATCAGGCTGTAGAAGAAGTACTGCCCACTTCTGAACTACAACAGCATATCTGAGGGGAAATCTCATCTTTTTATTTTCCCCAAGAGAAACTAATGATCCAATTTACGCCACCGTGACCTTGATTACAGAAACATCCAGCTGTGCCCTGAAACTGTTAAAATCTGTAGAAAATGAATTTTATAAATTATTGAGGGGAATCATACCCAATAACCACATTGTTGAGTGTGCGCCACAACTCGCCATCTGTGTGAGTCATTTCACTCATGCCGTTCCTGGTCCATTACCGTAATGTGAGTCAACTGAATGGGTCAAAGTGGAGAACATGCTGTAAAAACTGTATTAGATTTTGCTGCAACATGTCCAGTAACTGACCTGTAAATTTAGTAGCATTGAACTGACAGGCTGAAAGAAGGAGGGACAACAGGTAATTTTAATGAATGTGAGTATATAATTTATTCAAACATAATGACTGACCCCTCCCACCCCATCCAAGCAAGAACCACCCGACTGTGCAACAGTTCTTTCCCCCAAGCCATCAGAGCTATATGAACGCTCGCTATGCTGCCCCATCCTGCCCCCCATCTTATCTATTCTTGTTTTAAATGTGTCTCCTTTTTATTTTGCAAACAACATGACAGGGAGAAAGGCTTCTCGCTCCCATGTTAAACAAAGGTTTTTTTCATAAAAGTGTCAATAAATTGAATTGGACTGAATTTTCATAATCACACATCGCCATCAAGTTAAACTTTGGCAAAGCTGTGTGGCGCAGTGGGTTGAGCAGGTGCCCCATGTGCAGAGGATAGTCCTCGCTGCAGTCAGCCCCGGTTTCGAATCCGGCATTGGGTGGCCTTTTGCTGTATGTCACTCCCCCTCTCTCTACCTCCCCATTTCCTGTCTCTCTCACATATGTTATCAAATAAAGGCAAAAAAAACAAAATTTTTTTTTTTTTTACTTTACTCACCGTCTCCTGTGATGACAAGAAACACCAATGTTAACTCCTCCTCATCTTCTGTTTCCTCCTCTACTGAAGTTAGCATGCTAACCCTAACCATCGAGCCCTATACAGTTCTGTTGGCAAGTTACTGAAGCATCCTACTGTATCTACCCTGAGGAAGCAGCGTAATTGCCGCTGTTTTTTGCTGAGAAAACCCTTCCAAAAATAATGGCATTTCCATTAGTAGTGGCTGTGTGTTGTCTTACGTCTTAACCTGTATGCCACATTCAAAACTTAGAGGCAGAGTTGTAGTAGTTGGGCGCTCTTCTTAATCAATTATTCTCAAGTGAACATTACGATTCCAGGAAATAACAAACTTTTGAAGATGTGGTCTGACAATCAGTTGGATGGCTGACGCACAGAAAGTCGAAGCCTTGGAAGATGGATCCTAAGAATGTTTGTCATTTTCATCCAGATTGGACTGAAAAAATGACTGACTGATAAAAAAAAAGAGTCCATGAAGATGTAATCACAAAAGTGAAAGGCTGAAAAATGAAAGATGAATAAAAGTCTTAAGATGAGTGGACAGTAAACAATTAGGCTGTGGGCCGACTGATCAAACTCCCTTACACTTTTCCACAGACCTAAACATTCACTCTGAAACAGGTTTTCTCACAGTGACAGAAGCTTTATTAGTTCCTCAAGGAATTTTGAAGAGCGTACACCCCCCTAACTGCTTGTAGATGGAGCCATCTGGGAGATGGGCGGCTTGGCTCCTCGAAGATCGTCTGTCAGGCTTTCGCACAGCCTCTCTCATTTGGCTTCATCTATGTGGGATTCTCTGTAGATTCAGGTTGCTTTTTCTTCATCTCCTTCTCCATCTTCTTTCCTCCTTCTTCTTCTTCTTCTTCTTATTTTGTTACTTTGGCATCCTAAGGACCACATGGCTGACTAATGGGATGCCCGTGGAGTGGATAATGGTGACTGTGCATAAGAATATTATCTCCATGAACAGTCACTCTTCATTCAGTGTCCATAAAAACACAAATTGAGCCTTTACAATTACTTTCTTGTATTGACCTTTAAGATTTAGGTTAAACGTTTAACAAGCATGAAAATAAGCTTTTGCTTTATTCTCTCTCTCTTTTTCTTTTTTTTACAGCAACATGATTTTTCCTCAGAAAAAATGCGTAAGATCATTGTTGGCTTTGTTTTATAACCAGTATAATAAAAGCTATCCTGAGGTCATTAACAGCCTGCTCACTTAGATTATTGAATTCATTTTTTAAATGCTTTTATCACTTTTTAGTGAAAAATTTAATTTTAATTTGTTGCCACTGGGTATAACAATGGCTTTAATTGGCGTTTATACAGAGTAGTGCATGAGGATAGTTTTTTTCTTTTAGTACAGATCCCATTTGATATTGTCAATAAACTTAATGTGGTGGAGGCAGTTGAGCAGCTGATCCTTCTTTGTCAAGGCGAACTAATCAGATGTTTCCTGGAAAGTGAGTAGCTACCATGGCTTAAACAGACACCGAGAGAAGATAATGACAGAGAGAGAGAGAATGAGAGGGATAGAGATAGATATAAAGAGAGAGAAGTGAGCAAGGGACTAGACATTCTTAAATGCTAATACGTGAACAGGGTCCAGGTGCACGGTAGACAGGCGGCAGAGGTACCATCTGCTTATCCAGACAAGGCATGCCAACTATGAAATATTCATTATGATTCATAGCAACCACGAGCATGCCATGCATACTGTATTTCAGCAGGACCTGAGGCTGTGCACATCCATATGCAATAAGCTGGGAGCGGGATGTACCTGTCAGCATGTGTGTATGTGTATGTGTAGGCTATGTGTGTGTGTGTGAGAGAGAGAGAGAGAGAGAGAGAGAGAGAGAGAGAGAGTGAGAGTGGCTGTATGTGTGCCCACATAAATATCTGTCTGGACTTCAGTGTGGCTGTGACTAATTCCTTCATGTCCGATTGGATTATGATGGTTCAGTGTGTCATCGTCAGACCTACAGTATCTCAACTGTATGGCATATTGTCCCAATCATTCTGTCATAAATTGAAAAATATATGAATCATTTTAATCTCTTAAATCAGTCATGGCCTTTACATGTGTATGTAGGAGGACAGAAATATATAAATATAATATACCAGTATTTATACTGCAGGTAAAATAATGTCTACATCATGTGCAATTAGAACATTTCCAATTATTGAATTCCATGTAATTGCTAGAGTGCACAGCAGGTCAGCTCATCAAAACGTTTATCTCCAAGTGGTAAGTAAAGTCTCACCAGATAATACATGAACATTTACTTCAAATTAAGTTACTTTGCTCTGGAAATCAACAACTGTTTACTGTATAAACTTACTGTGTGAGGAATATGTTTGTTTACCTGGCCCTGTGCTAAAACACTGTTGTTTCCAGGAAACTTAATTGGAAATGAATATAACTGGATAATTGAGTGCTTTCATTCACTATGCTAAGCTCTTGCCGAGACATGCTGCTGAGGGTGAAATATTACAGAGAAACATTTTGTACATGTCTAATTGTGCACTCATAATAACAGGATAGTTAAACATAGCAATGCTCATTTTAGAGAACATAGCAACAAAGATACAATAGAGATGCATGTTGTGGTCATGGAGATGGAGGACCAGTATAACAGATAGATAGGCCTACAGCTGTTGAGGTGGACTATCACTGAATATAAAAGAAACAAGGTAGATAATCTAAAAAAAAAAAGTGTCACTGTATTGCTATTGATATCTCTCAGCATTGCAACATGTCTTTCCTTTGATTTTCTGTCAATACTGTTTCTGTAGGTGGCATGCTGTTTACTCGATATGAATATAGGCCTAAATACTCACGCTTACCACCCACTTCTTCTATTTATTCCCTACAGAAATTAGAGTGACAGCAGAGCACATGAGGCCCAAAAAGCTGACATACATCTGTGAGATCCAAATTATCAAAAGGATCTGCACCAAACAAAGTAAAAAAAATAAATATTGTAAATAATATACATGTTTAGGAAGATCCATGGATTAAAAAAAACAAAAAAAACTTTGTAATCCTCATCCCTGGTTCTCATCAATCCATCCACCTATTTAATTAGGGTTGGAGAAACTTGATTTACTACTTTGTGTGATATCTGCTGACAAACAAAAAAACACAATTAACTTGTAGGATATTTCCGCCAGGTGTACGGTGGCCCTGAGAGCTCAACATAATAGCATAAGAAAACACCTGCACATACAAGCACTGAAAACAATGTTATCAATTTGAGAATGCAGGTGAAACAAACTGACAACACAACTACACAAACAAGCTTCAAAAACCCATAACAGAACAGTGTTTCCAGATACACAAAAAAGTGGTGGACCTGGCTAAAGACAAAGGTTAAGCTAAACCAAACGGTAACACTTTACAATAAGGGTCCCTTATTAATTAACGTTAGTTAGTACATTATTAGGCATTAATTAAATGTTTACAGATATATTAACAATCTTTATTATGTATTACTTAGGGTTATGAAACACATAATGTAGCCTATTAGTATGCAGTTAATTAATGTTTACTACTCTAAGTTAGTTAATACTGTAAATTAAAAGTTGAATAATGTAATTAGTTATCATTATACTCAACATTGCTTAATAATGTACTAAATAACGTAAGGGACCCTTATTGTAAAGTGTTACCAACCAAACAAACCAATCAAACTCACCATACATCACCTTATGTTAAAGCAGAAGTAAGTGATCCGGTCGTTTTGGCTAACTTTCTGTCAGTCGATGGAGTTAGCAGTCCCCGCCCTCGTCCCTTCGTCACCACATTCACGTGCATCCCTTGGCTACACACACAGAGAGGACCGCCCTGGAAAGCAACACCAAGGCTTTTCAATTCAGTTAAATAATATAATAAATATCAAATAACTTTATTTATCCCCGAGGGGCAATTTTAGAGCACACTGAGTAGTTCAAGAGAAGTGGCACAATAGCCTAACTACAAGTATAAAAACATAAATAAAGTGTGGTGCATTAGAGTCCAGTCCAGCCCTCCACATAGATCGGGCTCAAACTTCCTAAGAGAGGAAAGTTTGGAGGTGGTGGGGAGTTGGGTGGATATAAGTTAGTTTTTGTTTCTATCACATTTTTTTCTTCCTTTGAAGTTAACTGGCTATAGCCTCATCTCGTCACTTGCCAATAGTGACTCAGCATGGCCTCAAATCTGCCCTGAAGAGGTCACAGATGTGTCATAAGAAGGTGATGTTGTCAGCGTGAACTTTTAAGAACATGACATCAGTGTTGTTCTCATAATAGTCTACATCCATGGAGGTAACTCTCTTTTCTATTTCCCCATGTGCATGCAGTGGACATGACTGGTCATGTCGTGCAGCATGGAGATATTTCTGACATGGAGCTGATATACTCACTTTGAAGGAACTGTTGTACCTACTGTATAGAGCTTGAGTCATTTCAGACGCCCTCTCTCAGCTGGACCTGCTGAAGTGTCTGTGCACAGGATAGAATAGCAGCTTCAGGTGTCATGCTGTGAGACTTGCTTCAGGCACAAAGTCTTTCACCAGAGGGAGTCACAAAGCATCACATTCTCAGAAGTAAACACAGTTATTTTCCAACCTGAAATAGAGCCAGGATGGGATTATACACCAGCCCCCACTGTCACCTGGGTTAAGAAAACTGCTCTCATAACCACACACCAAATCGTTTGGATGTGATAGATAGAACAAGAACGAATTGGTGATAGTTAGAAGCGCTAATGGTTTCCAATCACTCTGAGTTCCTGAGCAGCAGTCAAGGTACTGTACTCCACCTCTGCTCCACAAACCAAAGCTGTCTCTGTCTCTCTCTCTCTCTCTCTCTCTGTGGACAGTTCGTGTCCCCCTGTGCAATCCGCTTTGGCACGTTTCCTCTGGTAATTGCCAAATTCGTGTCACATTACAGCTCTGAACTCTCACAAAACCAATGGCTGCCAAACTCCACTAACGCCTAATGAATTATGCATCCTGTGTGTGCCTTCGAAAATCATTAAATCCCCTGCTGTCTTCAGCATTCAACAAGTGTTTAGAAATGGATGACAAGCCAAGGGTGAGATAGAGAAAGAGGGAGGAGATAAAAGTAATAATGTATGAGGAGTTTAGATGACTGACACTAATTTCTCCCATTAACGTGGGTGCGAGACGCAAGAAACACGACAGGATCCTTTACACACTGACACGCACACACACAGACAAATTCAGCAAAGCTGGCATAAACACCGTGGTACAAACCAACAAAGCAGACGCAGGCTGTGATCTGCTGCAGTCACACCTACAGTCTTATTTATCCTTTGGTTCAGATAGTTTACACTGTTTCTTTTTGTTCGCTTTAACATCCACAGTGCTCGGCAACACAAAGACTGTTGGGACAACAGTGAAGCTGGAGCTTACTGATGTTTTTCTGTAGATTCAGGCGGCGAGGTCAAACAAACAGCTTGAGGTGAGCGTGTAGGAGTCACACAGGTTTCAAACACACCTCCAAGTCAGTATTAACAAGGTGTAAAAACTAAACTAATCCCCTGAATGACTCTATTCAAACTTACCGAGTTGTTTGTCGGTGCAAAAGTTTTTTCTCAGGACTGAAGTGGTTCCACCTGGAAATGTCTAATAAAGGTGAAAGAGGCCAAATCACAATTTTTGTGATTTATTCTTCAGCTAGAAGTATTTGGTTAAAGGAATAGTTCACCAAAAAATGAAATTCAGTCATTGTTGACATGCTGATGAATGGAGACCCAGGAAGGGGGTTCGTAGTCCAACGAAAACTTTATATGAGAGTAATAGCGCCAGACACAAAAACGTCCATAAAACTATACACAAAAACCATTTAATATTCCTCCATACTGCTCGTCTGCTGCAATCCAAGTGTCCTGAAGGGATATAGTCCAGAGTTTACTCGAAACAACGTCATTTAGGACATTTTTACAGCCTAAACAGTCCTGTATTGAATTAACCTGGTGCACTCTCTATTGCGTTTATGTGATGCACGCAGACGTGACCAGATTTGCTTAAATGACATCGTTTCGGGTAAACTCTGGACTAAATCCCTTCAGGACACTTGGATTGCCGTGGACGAGCGTTGTGGAGGAATATTTCAAGGTTTTTGTGTAGTTTTATGGACGTTTTTGTGTTGGGCGCTATTACTCTCATATAAAGTTTTGAACGCCCCTACCGGGTCTCCAGATGCACTTTGAGGAATAAGAAACTACTCCGGAGTATTCATCAGCATGAAGGCGAGTCAACAATGACTGAATTTCATTTTTTGGTGAACTGTTCCTTTAAGGTTTAGTAAAACAATTAAAAAAATCTCCCAGTTATTTATTAGTATATTAGGCAGCATCAATGTTATTCTTTGTTTAACTCTTGTCTTATAATCACCTCTCTGAGGAATCCATCCTTCTGTTTCATAATACCTATACAACCTAATCAAATGTTTTCTTTTAAATGTCAGCATCACATGTATCATGCTCATTACTCATGCCACAGGTTGTTTGCCATGAATCTTCAGATTCTGTTTCAAGAGTAACTCCTGTGTTTGGGGACAAAAAAATGTTGTTTTGACCTACACCAAAGAAAAGAAAGAAGAAGAAGAAAAAAGTAGAAGTTACTTCTCTGCAGTTTCAATAAATGAATCTAATTGGTGTATAAGCACTGATCATTACCAACACAGATGTGTTTCCTTCGATAAATAGAGCTTGTCACAGGCCGTGATCAATATTTGGTTACTTTGTTAAGGTTGTGTTTGATATTTACGACTCCCAAGATCAATAGAGATTCTGTGAGGCACTTCTATATCAGGATAATGGTTTCCCTTGATGAGAGATAATGATTGTTGTTCATCCTCTTTTATTGGCCAATTCCTTCCTGTATCACCAATGCACACAAATACAGCACACGACTGCCTCAACGCGCGTTGGTGTACACATACACGTACCACGTGCTCATCAGCCCTGGATGAAGATTAAGGCTTGTGTTTAATATTTAATGGTTTGTTTTGTCTAATGGATATGTACCTAACCACCATGACGTGAGTGATGGAGCTGCATTGCTGTCTCACGCCACGAGGTGAGGAAAAAACATGGAAAAGCTCCCATAATGCAAAGCACAAAATAAAATGAAGAAACTGCCCCAAACAAAAAATATTAGAGAAGAATCAGTGTGAGGTTTTTAATGAGTGCATGAAGAGCAAAAACACCCTAAAAGGCATGTGTTTGATGAACAGAGGACTGAATGTATTTGTAGATGTAATGTAATAACAGAGTTAACATTTTACACTCACCATACTTAAAGGGATAGTTCACCCAAAATTCAAATTTCACTCATTATCTCACCCTCATGGCAACTAAGGGCTGTGAGAATTTTTCCGCCGGTCAGTGCAAATCACGTAAGATTTGCACTGACACAGGAAGAGCAGTGAACCGAGACACTGGGAGCTTCCGCTACAAACAAGCTTAAAATATAGACTTATTTAATTTTTTTCGGAACAATTTCTCATGTCGGGGCTTCAATACAAGAGGGACATTATAGACGAGCACTATGGAGGTATTTCGACCAATGGTGCTTTTTCATAATATGTCTTCTCCATGGGCGTCACCTGACCCCTTTTACTGGGGTATGAGCCCCGGTATAAATGAGCAGTGCCCCAGCATAAATGTCACATAGGCGGTACACTTTAATGCTTAAAGAATAAGCAAAGTCATTTCAGACCATAGGCGCCGATCCCATGGGATGCTCAGCGTTTGAGCACCCACTGGGGACAGGACGAGGATGCTATCAATGCTGCACAGACATAGAAGCACTGATTTATTTGCGCCATGATGAGTTTATAACCAACTCATATGCACCTAAACTCATCTAACTACCTTTGTGATCAAACACAGTGAGTCATCACTCCATTTAAGGTTACATTGGCTTTGTTCATGGCTGTACCAATTGTAACCATAATGAAGTTAATTTCAGTTTTTTTTAAAAAGTACTTCCTTAACACGTGATCATCTTTGTTGTTGTGGAAACCATTATAGTTATATTGGTTTACTTTGTTAGAGGCGCCTGGATAGAACAAGCAACTATGTGTTAGGCTACATGTTTTTCAGTGACAGTGTTGGATGAGACATTTCTTTCTGAGACATTAACCAAAACCAGTCAATCATAGTTGCAATGAGTTGAATAAGTTTAACTGAAGATATATTGGTGCTGTTTTCCTGCAGCTATACCATGCAGCAGCTGAGATGTTGGACTGAACAGAATGACATGTATTTCTTCCAGATGTGACATAGGCCTTCTTATTTTATTTAATTTTATTTATTTATTTTAAATTTTAATTTCAATTTAATTTTGAGGTAGTCTGATCTTCTGATCAACCTAAGAGAAAAACATCTTGTTGTTCTGATTGCTGGAGCTTTTCCATTTTGACACACCGCTCCTGCACTCACGGGCCTTCAGCAAATGCCAGCTCTGAGTTTCACAATACTTCTGAACACAATAACACAACATAGGATAGTGTGTGTTTGTTTGTTTTTTGAAAAAAGCACTAGCTAACACCTTTGAGACTAAAAGGTATGAGGATGTCTTGCTTTTGACCTTTTACTTAATTGTTCAGCCCCAAACTCACTCTGCTGCTCCTGCACCTCATGACTCTAAAATCATTTATTTTATGGAGGAAATGTGATCCAGTTGTGATGCTCTGGTTGCGGTTATGGTGTGCGCTGTTTCAGTCGGACTCTTTCATTTGTTTTCTTTGTCGCATTAAAAAGGAGATGCTCTTGCACCGCAGGTTTGTAGGCAGCAGAGTTGGTGAAAGCGAGGCAGTAGTAGAGCTGCCACAGATATCTCCTCCCTGTGTGATGCCTGTGTTTGCTCAGTGGGAGTAACCTATAGCCACTCTCTCTGTCAGCGGTGACACGCCGCAGGGTCATTTATTATTCAGCGCAGAGACCAAGCAGAGCCACGCGAATGGCTTTTCCTACAGACAAGCGCTGGAGTGGAGCAACAATTACCAGCCTTTCATGCTTTTCTGCCCATGTGTGTCTGCACAGGTACACACAGGTGGTGACATTTCCCAGCGTTCATGTAAGCAGCACCGGTGCTGGGGAGAGACAGCTAACAGCATTAGTCCTCTCTGACTAGTGAGCAGGATTCATTTATGAACATTTATTCCTTATTTTATGTGAGGATTTTTTTTGTCAGCTTCAATGGAAGGCTGTGTGTCTTCAAGGTTTTAGTTTTACGTCATCAGGCCCTGATGAGTGATGAACTTTTCCTCTTTTCTTGTTTTAAATCCGTGTCTCTTCACTCAACGCTTTTTTAATTGCCCCAAGTTTAGAAATGTGGCTTGATTTAATAAATCCTCGTCAACTAATTGGTTGCAAAATGTCCACACGCTGCAGACACTCACACACGCAGATAAACACACCAAAACGTATGTAACAGGCATCATATGTGTAAAATAACATGCTCTCACAGGGGATCAGGCTTTAACGGAGCAGCTAAGAAGGTCATTTATTATGGTGACATCGTGGATGTGGAGGGAATAGCTTCCTCCTGAATGTTGCTCAGTAATTGGGACATGGGTGGTTTACCTAACAGTCTGTCAAAGAGGTGAATGATCAGCTGCTTTCACTTGGAGCAATTATTCATTTGTAAAGGTGGTTGCATTGTTACTGAGCCTGAAGTGCAGAGAAGAATCTGGACTTGTAATGATGGATTACAGGCCAGGAAGGTCCACAGCAGATACATATTTATAAAAAGCAACACACTGATATTGTTTTTCTGAGATGTATTTGGGCAGAAGCATCAGACGACCCTGCCTTCATCAGGGTTGTGTCCCCACAGACACAAACACTTTTCTAAATAAGAAAGTGCTGCTGTTACACCATGAGTCATGAAGAGAAGGAGCCAAAGATCACGACATGCAGGAGCAGTTTGCAAGAACGTAGCCGAGGGCAAAAACCTGGCTGCTCGGTGCAAATATAAATATAAAATCTGTGCTGCTGTGCCTAAATTTTATCCTGAACAAAATTACCTTGAAGAAAAAGAGATCCTCACAGAAATTATTCTGGTTTAGTTTCACTTTATAATGCAGGTTATGAAACATTGTTCAGGTCAAAGTTCTGCTTCCTGCTGCAAAAGTGGAAACCAAATTAGATTTTACGTCTTTACCCCAGTTTGACATCATATGAATTAAGTCTGGTCACAAACTTTATTAAAACATTTAAAGGTGAAGCTGTAAAATCTGTATACAGTGAGTATACATTGAGTCTAATATGCAACTCATCCTCATATTGTTGAGTGACTTGAAGCAAATGAAGTTGATCTGTGCATTGAATCATTTAACAGATATAACCTGGTAATTATGACATTTTTTTCTGGTTCCACGTGGTTTTATATATTCAAGTCATAGACATGTGATTAAATCCCAGTGATATTATGGATTTCTATGAGACTAACCCGCATGAAATGTTTCTGCATACTGGTGCACATTCAGGCATAACATACATATGTCATAACACACAGGTTGCCACATGATATGACCTATTTTTCATGTGATGATGTTAACATGTGTTTAACGGTTGGCGTAAGCTGTCATTTTCCTGCTTCTCTCAGCGCCACCTTCCCTTTGTCTCTCTTTGATGGTATGTGAAGCTGAACTGAAGCATTAAGTTATTCTCCATGCAGAAGATTGTGTGATGATGTGTTGGGGGTGGGGGGTAACAGCCAGCAATATGCACTTTCTACAATGATAATGGCTGATGCAGAGATAAAAGTGACTGGTCAGAAGTCACTGTGATCACATAAGGGAGAAGAAGCAACATACTACATAGCCTACAGCACAGTATATGCTAACAACAAGTCAGATAATGCAAAAATTAAACTACCAATAATATTCAAAAAGACGGAAAATGTCTTCTGCAAAAGAAAAAAATGTTTTTAAATGAGTTCAGTGAACCGTTAACG
This sequence comes from Trachurus trachurus, assembly GCF_905171665.1. Classification (NCBI taxonomy): domain Eukaryota; kingdom Metazoa; phylum Chordata; class Actinopteri; order Carangiformes; family Carangidae; genus Trachurus; species Trachurus trachurus. The sequence continues at coordinate 21,205,525 of NC_139904.1, read as the reverse complement.
TTATTTTCCACTTGTTGCTGTTTATGTATTTTTGTGAGAGATTACCTACCTCAGACATGATGATAACAATTATGGTAATAATTCATAGACCATACTGTATGTTGCAAACACATCAGAGCTTATCCTCTTATCCTTATACATTAAACAGATCATTTTATATCCATGTTTATTAATCATCTTATTCTATTTTGAATGCTCAAATGAAGAAGAAACTCTTAGTGTAGCTGAAAGTGTATCAAGATCAGTGACAGACACACAATCTAAAGTTGACCAGTATAAACTCTAAAGACAATGCGACTCTGTAATGACTGCTCATGAGCGCAAACTGATAAAATGCTTAAAAATGGCAAGGCTACAACATTCATGTTAAATATAGTAAGAGGAGAAACTGAGATGGACTAACATCACCTCTTAAAAGGTAACTGTCCTTTCCTGAACTTCTGACTTAACATTCAGGATGTAGAGCATAATGATAGATTATGTTGTTTAGTGTGAGCCCATTCAGTCAGTGGTAGAAACTGAGCACATCAAGTACTCACTTAACCCTGACACGCTGCTGAAGAGCCGAGCGAGCGAAGTTCAAGTGCGAGATTCAGCTGATGTGTTTTGACACAGACACGAGTGACACATGGAATAAAAAGATGAAAATTAAGACGCTTCCATGCAAGACTAAAGCAGGGGACAGTTGCAGTAGATGAAAACACTGAGGAGGCTCAGTTCACCTGATGTTTGGAAGGAGTTGGCCGAAGGAAAAGATGGAAGTGACACCGAGAGAGGGTTCATGAGTGAGGAACAGATGATTACAGCTTTAGTCACAAAGACTGCTGCCTGTGCTTTTCACCTTTTCAGACACTGTACAGGCGTTCGGCAGCTCTCGTGCGTATATGGAGAAATGTGAGTTGTAGGTGGAAGCAGACGAGCTGCTATTACTGCTGCGGCCCCTCACCTCTCTGCATAACACTGTAATGTACATTATATCATTTTTCAAAGCACCTTTGCCAAGAAAAGTGCCCAGGAGATTCTCTAGGATCTTATATGTTGAAAATATAGCAATAAAATAACATTTATATGAATCGTACTATCAACAAAAGGGAAACTTTTGAACAAAACTTTGTCCACCTTCATGTTTTAGTTGCTGACAAAGGACCATCTGCCTACATCGGGTGATGGTGAGCTGCCCCCTCGCTGACCTCTGGCTGTAGATGGGATATTTCCTGGCCGAAAACTCCACTCTCCACCTTCATAATTTCACACCAGTATGTTTTGAGATTGAATAACTTCCACCTTCACAGAGACTACGCTGGCTGGTGGATGTCTGTGTAACAACGTGACAGGAACAGGCGTGTGAAGACTGAAGAAAACTTGAGGGGCATTTTGGTTCAAACTCCAACTTAGTGTCTCTAGTGTCTCACATCCACACAGCTGGTCAGTCACTGAGTGCAGTGGGTGTGAAAATCACTTTGTTGGTATCAGAAAGTTACAGAAATTGACTGATTGTCGAGCTTCCACACTTTAACCATCCTTTCAGATGGATTTTCTTTTTCTTTTCTTTTCTTTCTTTTTTTTTTTTTTTTTTTTTACACCTTCTGTGCTTTTAGTCTGGTGAGAAAAGACATCAGTGTCTCTGAAATTGTGGTGAAAAAAGTCCATATTTGGTGATCCTGTGTTCCAAAAGATCTTTTAGTGACATGCAGCTTTTATGCCACGATGCGCCAAAGCTGCATCTCATTACATCACAGACTGTGTATAAAGATGGATGTTGTCTCTGTTATGTCACCCACAGGCTTCTGGAGAGTGGGCTGCTCTGCCGTCAACATCTTAGAAGCACCTGAACTTCCAGCTCATCTAAAAATGGGTAAAGAAGAAGGTAAAAGCATTTACTTAACTCTCACTGAGAGCAGCATGCCTTCAATTATGCAGAACTTTAAGCCTTGATCAAATTTTAACGAGTGAGTAATGCAGAGATCCACCCACGTCAAGTCGTCATGAAGGAGGAAATTAGCTGTTTGGACTGAACCTGGCTGTAAACATGTTTCTTTCTGCTGTAATGTTGGTCATTTTCATTAAAGCAGAAGTAAGCGATCCGGTCGTTTTGGCTAATGCTGCGTTCCAAGCCGGCTTTCGAAACCGTAAATTACAGCTTCAAGTCACAACTTACGACTTTGTAGCATTCCAGGCAACCCACTCGTGTTTTTCCGACCTGTTTTACCTGTGAAAGTCACTATAACGGCCACTCGTAACTTCTGACCTGTGAACTCCTACCAGATCGAACTGGTACAACTTCACAGGTAGGAAAAACACGAGTTACAGGCTGCCTTGAACGCACCATAACAGTCCTCGTCCTTACGTCACCACATTCACGGCGTCCCTTGGCTGCACACACAGCCCTTCATGCCGTTCTCTCTCCTCATTGGATAAAAACTGTAGGATACGATAAATGTTTTCTCCTCGGCTCAGAGCAGAGCAGAGGGACTGACAGACCCGTGTTTCAGTCCAAACACTCTATGTAAGTGATTGCTGTCGGAAGATATAACTATTTAAGACTTATATTAACACAAATATATCACTTACTTCTGCTTTAACATGGGAGTCGATGGGAATTGAGTGTCATCTGGAGTGCGACTCTTGTGGCCGCTGGAGGAACTGCACTTCTGTGGCTCTTTCCTGCAGGCTTCGTTTTTCTGCAAAGGAGGATTAGCCTCTTGATTGAATCCAGCAGCTAATCCATCAGACTTTTATAAAAGTTGCTGACATTGTCTGAGACGTAACACTTAAGTCATGCACATTTTAATGACTCTGATTGCTTCGCTTATTCCAACAACTAGGAAGACCCACCTGGATGTCTTCGCTGGGCATTTACTGTGACCTGGTCTGAGCAGAAAAGATACACTTTAAGATACATATAAATTTAGTCCATTCCTTGACTGATTAGATTATGAGAATAAAGAAAGGACAAATTGATCATAAACTGTTATCATGTTTGGACAGAGACAGTAAGGAGGACAGGAGAGGAGCACAACCTTAACATGCTTGAAGTGACAAAAGAGGCCGTGAATGAATTTGAAATAGCAAAATGGCAGCCATTATATTTTGTAAATAAATGCCAAAAGACACAAGAAATATTTTTTGCACAATTACATGAATTACATGAGGAAATATTTCAGATAGATTTACAAAATGAAAAAAATGAGTTGGGATGTAGTGAATGTTAAACGATTTTGCTTTTACTGTATTTGTTTGTGACTGTGCATTTGCGAACACCATAGAAAAGTGTGTGAGATTTGCATAGAAATGGATTTATATGACATTTGATGAATAAATTTCACAGTCAGCAGAAAACCTGGAGGACGTCTGATCGTCCTCTCATCTTGCTGATAGTCGACAGTGATGACAGGCAGATAACAAATACAGCTATGTTAAGGCTATCTCCTCTACTCTGAGATGACATTATATTACATTACAGACAGCTGGTTGAGGCCTGTGCCTGTTGGATTGCATGTATGGATATACGTGTGAAACTGTACACCAACTGTGCAGTTGAAATAATCAAACTTGTGAGATTAAAATGTGAAAAAAATATGTGGAAGAAATAAATGAAAAAAGTTATGGGGTACCAAGGACCCCCCGGAGCTCAGACTGCAGAGAAAAGCTCCAAAAGCAGCAAACAACGTTTTCATTAATGCTAATCAATACCATTGACCATGCAGCAGCCTTTAGTCCAACAGAGCTTAAGCTTCTGGTTTGTTTGTTAATTACTAAGTGATAACAAAGACTGACCACACAACAAGAGTGACTCACTCCCTCCTTCCCTCCTCCCTCCACTCCTCCTCTCTTCTCTTATCTCAACCATCCTTCATTTTCTCCTCCTCTCCTTCATTCACGCCACTCAAGTCTCATTTGTCTCTGCTTGCTCCTCTACTCCTGTGCATCGTTTTTTTTCATCCTCTCAGAAAACTAAAGAGGGCCGCAGAGTTGTTTCAGGGGTCAATTTAATTTCTTTCAGCAAATTGACGCCTGATTGAGGCGGGAATCAAATATAAATTAAATAGCTGGTGTGTTCCAGCACTTTCATCCTTGACGCTGTGCATTTGTACGTCTGTCACAAGAGATGGGAGGAGTAACACGGTGGAAACCTTGAGAACAAGAAGATTTGAGCAATTTGCACATTATAATACGTGTCGCAGACTTCATCATAATGGACCCATTGCCGTGGCGAGGCATTTCGCTCTCATCAACCTGTGTGTCAGAACAATTGATGGGAGGCACACGGTGTGATAGGTCTCCCTGTCCTGTGACTGTCCATACTGGTGCTGAATCTCCTGGGAGATTCATTCACACGACCCCAAAGAAATCACCTGTAGCCCGAAAACGAAAATGGAAAAGTTTCATGTGTGGAAATAAATGCAGCATATCCAACTGAGAGATGAATAAAGTCTCTGTTTTAATAACTTTGCCTCAGTCTGTGCGAGTTTTTGAGACTATTTATACAAAATAAAATTGATTTTGACACATGGAAATGAACAGCAGCCTTGTTTACAGGCATGGTAATTTAAGGACAAGAGCAAAGGTGAAGACAGAAGAAAGATTAAGAGCTCCTGAAGAGAAATCTGCATAAACACAGTGTGTAATCAGTTTGTGTTATTCCTGGCCACGCAGCACTCTAGAAAAAGGATATTTCTTGATGCATTATTCCTTCCAGGTGTGTGTGTGTGTGTGTGTGTGTGTGTGTGTGTGTGTGTGTGTGTCTGTATGTAAAGAGGACCTGGTGATCCATCCTCGCCTGAATGCAGCTGAGGGTCCATGTGTCTTTTTCACATCACACTTGAAACTGAATTCATTGGGACTCAAGTGCTGCTGCTGCTGCTGCTGCACCTCCTCCACACACCACCAGCACCGTCCACATGCTGGCATTCATCAGTAACCGGCGCAAGGGTGAGGCTCCTGGCACAGGCATATGTGAGTGTGACTGCTGTGGTAGCCTTGTGTTGAATCAGCTTAGCACTTGAAATGAGGAGGTAGGTTTAAGGGAGATATATGTTACACCATGTGCGCTGTGTGAAGCGTGGTGACCACCCTGCATAAAGAACTCAACATACATATTTTGTTGCCATTGTTTTCTTTTAACCCTTGTTTTCATTTCAATATATAATATATTCTATAGGTTGACACTGACTGGTATAAAAGTTAGATTGGGGTGTCGAAAATTGCCATTTTGGAAAAAAATTCAAATTTCTCCAAACTCGAATATATCATCTGGGGGTCCGAGGGGAGTCCAACGTAGAAGATTTGGTTGAAATCTGGCCAGTGGTTTTGGAGGAAATGACCAAAAACCACACAGGCAATTTTCAAAATTTCTAACCCCTGGGGGTGTCGAAAAAGTATTTTTTGACCAAAATTCAAATTTCTCCAAACTCGAATATATCATCTGGTGGTCCGAGCGGAGTCCAACACAAAGGGTTTGGTTGAAATCGGGCCAGTGGTTTTGTAGAAAATGGCAAAAAACCCTTCAGCGAATCCTAAAATTTTCTAAACCCCCCGGGGTGTTGAAAATTAATCCCCAGAGCATATAAATCTTACTATTATAACTTTATATCTCATCTGTATACACTAAAGCAAAAGTATAAAAATGTTGAGTTTTATTATTGTGATTCCCTCTTTCTTTCTTTTTTAATGCTATAGGCTATGGTTGTTATTTGATTTCAACAACTTTTATTTTCTAAATCTAATCTGATTTAGTAAAACAGATTTTTATGGCATGCAAAAAACAAAGCATGTGTTTTGATTCAAAGCAGCAGAAACATTTGGGGAGCTTGTTATTCTGTACTCAAAGAGACAATATGTGAATAGGTCATTCATTTTAGGGCTTTGGCAAACAACAGGCCACACTGTGTTTAAAACCTATGCTCACTGTCTGTAGCTATTTAACTGCAGAGACCTGCACAGAGATGCTGTGATAGATAATGTAAGCCTACAGCTTGTTAAAGCCTCAGTATGTAGTATTGGGGCTCTCACCCCTCCTGTCGGCAAAGTGACGGTGGCCACCGAGGACAAACGCTAACTGCTAACAATATCTGTTGTCCCTCTCTCTTCAGCCTGGTGTTTGGCTGCACTTTGTATAAAAACAGCTCAACATTGTAAGATGTAGCCTAGCTGCTAATGCTGCTTAACAAGCACTGTGAGTGTTGCGTAACGGCAGAAAAAAAAAAAAAAAAAAAACTTTGTAGATCATCCTCTGGGGGCACAAGCACAGACACTCAATAATGTGTTTGAGCCAGGTTTGTCCGCTTTCATATTCAAAGATGGCGATGCAACATGACAGCCTCCGGTGGGTGAAATAACTTTTTCTGAGCTACGAGACAGCTTTCATGTAGTTTTGATTAGACTTTGGTAAATACGTATTTATGAAAGCAATATTTGATTTTTGCTAATAAAAAGCCAAATAAGCTACATACTGTCCCTTTAAGGAATTATTTCAATACACAATCCCTGCTAAACTTGGAGAGGTGTTTTTTTTTTTCTTTACTTTAGAGTGAGGGTAGCTGGCCTCATTCACATCAGTGAAACACTGATGATGTGGACTTTAATGAACAAAGTGGAGGCACCTTCTGTACCTTGGTCTATTATCAAACTGATAACTTATCCACTGCAATAAAATAAGCTGTGTTCAATTATCCTCATCTTTTCTTAAGTGTCATTACACAGAATACCCACAGTTATCCACGCTCATTTTCATTTGTCTGTTCAACTTTTCTTGTAAAGTATCTCCGGTTAATTTTGTCTGCCAAAACTTCAGAATGACTTTTTCTTGTCTTACACAAATGCAATTGTTTTCTCTGTTTACAATTTATTCATTCATTTACTGCAATGTGTTCATTATGCAAATTTCATGTTCACCGCCGTCACATAAAGGAAATAAAATGTAATAAATTCGTTCTGATCCCAAATCCCTAAATTGTGTTGATTACTTGTTCAGCTCATGAAATTATAACTTTTTTTTTCAATTATAATCATATAATCTATATTAATGTTTTTTGATTAAATGTTTTTACAAGATAGCTGCAGTCAGATTATGTCTTAAATCCTCATTGTTTTATGTCAGATTCCACCAATTCTTGATACCATTGGACCATCTTTAAAAACAACACACACACACACGTCCCTATAGAAACAGATGGATGCACAGCATGTTACGTCCCTGAGGCTCCTGTGGAGCCTTAAACTGAAACACAAGCTCACATGAAGAAGATGCCGTGAAGTGAAACCATCAGGTTACTATATGTAAACTACTGTGTGTGTGCAGGAGCTCCAGGACCTGGCTCGTAGGCAAAACGGTCCTGTGAGACCGGTCTAAGTGTGAATGTGTGTGTGTGTGACTGGAAGACAAAGCTACCGAGACATGCATTAATAGATCTATGCATTATTTAGCATGTTTACTGTGTACCAAAGTCGTGGTGAATGCCCTCAGCGTGTGGTCTCTCACTGTGTCTGTCTTTTATTTTCCTCTCTCTCTCATAGATCTCCCTCCACTGATGCTAATTAGATTCTTTGACAAGCATTTCAACTCAACCTATCTTCCAGATGTGCGTTGGATTCATTTGGATAGATCCTCAGCTCACAGGAGACGACTTCTTGTTCGCCTACACTGCAAGGTGAGGGAGCAGTCATGTACAACAGGTTGCCTCCAAGATGCAGTAAATCCATGTCTCAAGTGCGCGCGCACACACGCGCACACACACACACACACACACACACACACACACACACACACACACACACACACACACACACACACACACACACACACACACACACACACACACACACACACACAGAGAGGAAATCACTAAAATGTACAAACTCGGACAGAACCTCACAAGTGCGCAGATTTCACGCACATGCCTGCCTCCCACACCTCATGGTTAATTAATTCTAATTTGAACGGCCCCGGCCTCACCTCCTACACTTCTGCCTTGTGAAGGTGCCTGGAGGAAACGCTGCAGTGAGCGAGTAAGGCAGCAAGAGTGAAGCAAAACCCATCAATGTGAAAGTAGGAAATGTCCGAGTGAGGTGACGTAATTGAGACGGACACGTCGGCGTGTTGTAGTGACAGCGAGGACTCGTGGCTCAAAGTTTAGCACGATGAAAGTGGTGAAATTAGATATTTTATATTTTAAATAGCCTACAAATAGTGTCAGTAGAAGCACAAACCATGAATAGCCTAGCTGTGTTCCACTTGATTACACACACTCAGAAACACTTTTGTAGAGATGTGGCTATATGGACACCCTACCAACTTAGTGGACAGGTTATAGAAAGGTTATTAGAATTTACAAAACTTTTGTCATCAGTCTTAATGTGTTGTCTGTCCCCCCCCCCTCTCTTTCTGTCTCTCTCTCTTTTAGTTTGTTGGTGGGTGGGTTAAGGAAGGGGTTTGGAGCGATGTTCCTGTATTTTCACGTAGGCCTATATCCTGTTGAAAACTGAAAATAAGATAGATATTCTAAAAAAAAACACACACAGCGGGCACACTCTGGGGCCAGGTCATGATGTTTGATGCTTAACAAGAGACGTGACAAGGTCTCCAACCTCATCCCTCCTGCAGCTGCCTGGGAAGACGATTTGTGTCGCTTCCCTTTTACCAGAGAGGAGTTCATACTGGAATCAGACTGGCAGCTTGGCAACAATTGTCCACCACAATTTATGCTGCGGCGTTTCAGCACCTAGCCTACAGTGAGTGGAAACTTTTGATGCCAAAGCAAAAAGCAGACATTCACAGTGAGTCACCAAAAGCTGTCTCCAGCAGAGGAAAACAACTCTTGTTTGTTTCTATCATGTCTTTTCTTCTTCTGTAGTTAGCATGCTAACCAGCTAGCCCCGCCCCCGACCAATCAAGTCAACTTTCCGATAGCGACTCACTGTAGCCTGTTTTAAAGATGTAGCACCACTCAGAGGGTGAATTAGAACTAAAATAGTCCCTTAAATGTAGACTAATAAGACCGCAGTGTGTGCTTTTTGTCTTTTTTTGGCTCTAGTAAAATTGTTACATCAAAATATTGTAAAATGTCAGACAGTCATGGTCCACCAGTAGCCTAGTCTGTACAGATGAAAATGCTGTACCTACTTTTCCACTATGAATTTCACATTTCTGCTTTTTAGTGAAATATCTCCATAAAAATGAAATTAATTTCTGTGGATTGCGACACAGATATTCATGTAGTGCCAATGTCAGGTCAGAATATCAACTTACATGTAAAGTAAAATACCTTTTAAGTAAATACTTCAGATGTGGGGTGGTGTGTGGCGCAGTGGTTATCATTGGTGGTTATTATTAGTGGTTATCCCAATTGGGAGCGGACACGCAGAGTCAGCTGAGCCATCAGCTGATCTGCGCCAGCGATGACAGCAGTTAGAGCTTGACGTCGTGGCCTGCCAGAACTAACGCTACGCTCAATAAGCACCACTGCCTCCCCAAGGTAAAGAGTTACATTATTTAGAAATTACTTATCTTCCCACCGATGGCCTCATTTGCTGTTGTAGGTTGTAGCTACAGAGACATCAGCAGAAACGAGAAACTTCTGCATATCCAGTTAAAAGTTCTTTGTAGTTGCTTTAAATGCTGTTAACAGAACACTGAGTAAAATACACATTTACACCATATATTCTCTATGAACTTATTCTAGGTCTGCACAGTGATGTAAATATTCAAAGAAAAGACTACTTTACACAAATATGATACATGGATATATCAAAATTACATTATAGTTAATAATAGCATTGTTAAAAGCAATATGGGAATATCACTCTTGATAGCGCATATGTCTCGTATTATATATAATGGATTTATCAGTATGTCCAAATGAATTATAAAAGAAGTAAATAAATAAATAAAACAATATAGAAATATTGAGACGTATTCATCATTCATCATTCATTGCACATTAATTCAGTCCGACACTGCTGGTATCTCCACTTGAATTTAAAATAAAGTTATGTGTCTGCACAGAAAGAGTTTGTAATGACTGGGCCATAAGAGCAGCTTCACACTCTCTGAGCTGTCATTCATTCATCTCTCCTGCTCCAGCAGTAAAAGGACGTGTGTGACTCCCCTGTGGACCATAGCGTTAGTTAACAGCCTCACTCATGCTACACTTTCTTGTCCACATTATCTCAGCAGGTAAAACACGGCTGTGGCAGCGTGATCCCATCACGCAGCAAAGAAGCTGTCGGCCTCATTAATAAAAACCATTAACTCACAACAGCTTATCAATGGCTATTGACCCCGGCTGATTGATTTGCTCCACCTGTGTGATCGATGAGACTGGTAAATCCTGCGTAGTTAAAGAGAGAGAGAGAGAGAGAGAGACGGGGACGGGGTGAAAGACAGTGTGGAGATGGTGAAGATGTCTCACTTTAAAATTCTCCTCTCTGCTTCTGCTACTTTTTAAGTGTGAACATCCGCTGACATCTAATGCACGCGTGGGTGTGTACAAATACACACGCCCACACATGCCTGACCGCACTGCCATCCTCCTCATCACCCACACACACACACACACACACACACACACACACACACACACACACACACACACACACACACACACACACACACATACAGCGTGGATCATTTACAAAGATACAGATCAGAATACACTAATATACAAAAATAAAACATTACTATATTTTGGATCCAGGTGTGTACAGAACACACACGCACACAAACACACACACGCACACACACGCACACACACACACACACACACACACACACACACACACACACACACACACACACACACACACACACACACACACACACACACACACACACACACACACACACACACACACCTAGTTAATGCATGTCAACCAGGCAGCTCCTCGTGCTGACTTTAATGATGAGCAAACAGACAATAAAAAATGAAGCACGCCGTTCAATCGTTGAGGTTGTAACAAATACACTCACATTAGCTGCAAAAACACACAGAGGAAGAGAAAACACAGGATGTACACTGAGGGAGCAGACACACACACACGCGCAGAGCGCGGGGAGTATAAAAGGGACATCCTTCCCACTCAGCATAGAAGTGCTCTCCTCTCTCTCACACACTCCTCTAACACGCTGAACCTCTTTTCTCAAGGTAAGACAACCACTTTTTCTTTTTAGAATTTGATCAAGCAAAGATTTATACGATTTAATGAGATTATTTTCAAAATGTAATTTTTTTTTCTTTTTCTTCATTGGATCCAACACAGAGGAAATTTCTCCTAAAACACATTGAGGCAAAGAAGATAAGAAAATGTGTTTTCTGTTTAGATTTTTTTTTTATTTATTTATTTTTTTTACATAATCTATATTTGTGTGAATACATCACATTTGCTCAGAATCAGATTTATTATGTGCAGACACACAAGGAATTGACTTTGGTTTATGCACTCACTTGTACACATATAAAAAAGACATACAGAATGAGACAGCAACAATTGAGCAATAACATAATACAACAGATAAGTAAAGTGGCAGGTGGATTAAGGTGGTCAGTTGGTAGTGCAAATAAATATAAATAATAGATACTACTGGATAAATGTAGATGTTATTTACAGCAGGGTTGTATTGTACTGATATGTTTACTGATAAACTGGAAGGGTCAGATTAGAAATGATTTAATTATGCTTTGCTTCCCCTCATTCTCTTTTGAGAGTTCATTTCCAAAGATGAGTCCTGAGACCAAAAAGGAAATGAGAAATTCCTTCTGCGTTGACAATAAGGTTCAGTCTGCCCTGCTGAAACCCTGAGCCCAGGATGTGAGTGTCCAGCAGCAGCAGCTACAGCGACAGAGCTGTTGCGTTTGTGCGCTGTGCCCCGTGAGCCACAGTGTGAATACGCTGCTCTGATTCACGCGCCTTTTTTTTTTTTTTTTTTTTTTGCAGTCAGTGATTATTAGCTGTGAAGGAACAGGTGTCTGCCAGACGCTCTCAGTTGTAGTTTGTGACCGTGGAAGTCGACTGTTGAGTCAGGAGACGCCTGAGAACTGAGCTGTGAACTCAGACTGGACTTCATCTCTGATTGTTAACCCCCGCCTCTCTCTCTCACTCTCTCTCTTTCTGTCATTTCATTTTGCTGTGTGTGTGTGTGTTTCAGATGACTGCAGGGCTGTGTGTGTGTGTTGTGCTGGCAGTCCTATGTACGAGCTGTTTGGGGCTCCCCTTCTCCTCGCCGCCCGTGGACGAGGGTCAGCGCTCCGTGTCTGCTCCTTCTGAAGGTACAGTACATGCAAGAACAAGCCTGCAGCAAACAGGTGCATTATAATATCACTGTGAGTTTTCATAGCTGACACCTGTTCTTCCCACTCTGTGTGTGTGTGTGTGTGTGTGAGCAGCTCTCCTCGACTCCGACATCCACACCTTGGGAGAACTCCAGCCCCGACACAGCCGCTCTGCCCCCCAGCTGAAGGCTCTTCCTCTGGCTGAGGACGATGCAGACTCCCGGGCCAACCTCAGTGAGCTGCTGGCAAGACTCATCTCCTCCAGGAAAGGTGTGTGTGTGTGTAGGGTAGTATTTCTCTGGATCTAGTTTTCTTGTATTTAGTGCCTGCAAACTCTATGAAGGGATGAGTGAGTTAGATTATAAAGAAAACAGCTTCATAAACAACAATATTTACAAGAAAGATTCATTTTCAGAGACAAGTGCTTTTCCCTGCCATCCTCCTCCTCCCCTCGGTCCAGCTAATGACTGGAATCAGCGCCGGCAGCTTTGTAAAATGAATTAGTGGCTCTGAAAAGCTTTTGTGGTTTGAAAGAGCGTGTATTAGTGTTCGCAGCCTTCCGGCCATTCTCCTCGTGCCAGCTTATTTCACTTTTTTCTCCTCGTCTGATTCCCCAGACGCTTCTCTTCTCTTCTCTTCTCTTCTCTTCTCTTCTCTTCTCTTCTCTTCTCTTCTCTTCTCTTCTCTTCTCTCTGTCTTTTTTTTCTCTAACAGAGAAAACAAAACCTCAATCCTGTCTGAGCTCCTCATGCTCAGTGCTCTGATCTCTCTGGCCGAGGAGAATCCACAGTGCACAACACACACACACACACACACACACACACTTACACACGATGTCGGGATCTGCATTTTCAGCTTGGCTTGACGCTACTGAATGTGACTCCTTGTGTGTCCACATGCATGGGGTCTCTCTGCAGAAGAATTTGAACGGACTGAAATATTGTCCCAGAAGAAGAGACAGACTGCAACATGGGATTAGATTGGGGGAAAAAAACAACTTCAACAGTCAGCGATTTACAAATCAGAGTGAGTCACTTTCAGGATTCATTCACTGCCAACACGTTGAAGAAATAGGTGAGATTGTTTCGTGACACTAATATGTATCTTTTGCATATTCACATATCCAGGCTGTGAAACTGATGTGCTGCTGTCGTAAAATCTCCAGTTTACAGTAAAACTTAAGAAAAGAGAAAAATGTAAAACAGAAACTGCATGTTCAGTCAGTCAGACAGCAAAGTGTGTCAAAAGTCACGCTGACATCGGTGTGTAATGTAATGTATGTGTATGTGTCTGTGTGTGTCTGTGTGTGTGTGGTGTCTAGGTGCTTGTGTGCTCGCTGTTCACTTGCATGTTTCAGTGTAGGAGGTGTCGTTGTCGAGCCTTCTGCGGCCAATCTTCTCAGCACACCAGGGAACTGAAGCACTGTGTGTGTGTGTGTGTGCGTGCGTGTGTGTGTGTGTGTGCGTGTGTGTGTGTTGCGTAGGAGGCTGTAGGTGGAGTGAAAACAGCATCTCTGCTAGCGCTCAATTGATTACCAAATAATAGCAGCAATCCTTCTCCTCACTTGTGTTAAAACGTTTTTTTGGTAATTACAAGGCTGGAGGTCAGAGTGTGTGTATGTGTGTGTGTGTACGGGGTAAAATTACAGTACATCGATCACTTCAGGGGTATTAACACATTCTCACACACACACAGGCATGGACACACAAAGGAAGGGAGGGTAATAGTATGTTGTCAACCTAAGGACCTAAGGTCCAGCTGTTGTTGGACCATCCTCTTCTTTGTGGTGTTCTCTCTCTCTCTCTCTCTCTCTCTCTCTCTCTCTCTCTCTCTCTCTCTCTCTCTCTCTCTCTCTCTCTCTCTCTCTCTCTCTCTCTCTCTCTCTCTCTGTATGTATGTGTGTGTGGGATGTCTGTAAGTGAGAGAGAGAGAGAAATAATGAGAAAGAGAGGACAGATCCATTAGTGGGCAATTAAAGTCTCTCAAAGCGAACCAGCTTCACAGCAAAAGAGGGGGGAAAAAATCAAATAAAAACAACAGAAATCTTTAAAACTGAGAATCATCACAGCAACTAAACATCATCAGCCGTCAGCTGTGCAGAGTCAAGTTTCCAATATGACCAGCTCCTCTTCCTCTGGAAGGCATGAACGCTCAACTGTGAAAAGTATAATTTGGTGACAAAGTGAAGTAACTTCTGAAAATTTCTTCTGAAAACTGCAAAAGTGATGAAACTTGTTTTGTTTTTTTTTATATTAAAGGCATCACTCACTAAAACTCAGTTCCAGAGCAGGAAGCCAACGTGCTGCTGAGTTTGTGATCGCATCATTTGTGTCCAAACTGACACATTACAGCTGCAATAACATAATAACACTTCCAATGCAGCAGTCAGGCTTTAGTCGTCAGGATCTGTAAATGAATCGAGGGCACCATGTTCGTCTGCGACTTCTATTTTAAACTGCAGAAACAAACCAAAAGTGGGGCCACGAGCCAGGGAAGTTTTCAGCCTCTCTCTCTCTCGATCCTTCTTGTCCTCTGTTCTCTGAAGAATACTAATTTCCCTCCCTGCTCTGTTCCTCCTCCACCCACTCCTTCTCTCCCTGCCTCCATCCCTCCCCAGGCTCTGTGCGCAGAAACTCCACAGCGAACAGCAGAGGCAGTGCCAACCACCGGATAGCAGACAGGGACTACTTGGGCTGGATGGACTTTGGCCGCCGCAGCGCAGAGGAGTACGAGTACTCCTCGTAAAGAGAGCCGAGTCGCTCCCTCCATACGGGCACAAGAGAAAAAGAAGAAAAAATCCCATGCAAGCTGGCTCCTCACTGTCTCACAATAAGAGTCTATTTATGATGTATTTGTTGTACATTTGTTTGTAAAACTGTAATAATGCAATATACATATGCCAAATTTTGCAGAAAAGCTCTCACTGTCCGAGGTTTGTTTGTTCCTGGTTTTCTTTATCTTTTTTTTTTTTTTTTTTTTTGGGTGGTAAGGACTGGGAAGGTGTCAGGGTCTGTTGAGACTAACTGGACTGAATAAAGATTGAAAATATCACTCTCTGCATTTGAATTATTGAAATTAGATTCATTAACATTCAGTAGGTGCATTCACACGGAAAAGTGAGGATTATCCGTGGCACCTGGTTTATGAACCTTCACATAGCACACAGCAGAGTAGTGGTGACAGCTTGAGCAGGTACCAGTGCTCATTACACATAGAGCTGCTGTATGTAATTTTGGTTTGATGTTAAGGCGATATACAACGATCCTATAAATGACACCCCAAAATCTGCATCATATACTTTTGTGTTGGATTGGGGAAATCGTCCTCATTTCATATCTCAAGAAGCCAATGACTGTGTTAAGACAATAAACTGAAAGAAACTCATACATTAGATGTAACTATATATTTTGGTATCTCAGAGAATGAGATCTTTATTTTTGTGTTTGCTGACAGTAGTAATACATAAAACCATTTTGGAACTGTACAGCCAACTGGGATTGTGGTATAAAACAACAATAAAACAGCTATACATTGAACAAAGACCCTCTTCTTTGACATATCTCTCTTTGAAATGCTAGCTGCTAGATAATTTATTGCTTTTGGCAAAAAGACTCTAAGGAAACTGCTCCCACTGTCACATTTCACAAGAAATAAATCTTAGACTGACTGAAAGACTGAGTGTTGATGTGATTCTATTGAAGTAAAGAAAAAATAATGATATACTGCTACAGTACAAATGTGGGGCTTCAGACTTTCTGCAGATCCCTGACTACAGAGCCCTACATGGGACCTGTCATTTACTTAATATTATCTACTGCCAGGTGGATTTCTTTTATACTCAGTGTTACTGCTAATGCAATGGATTGATATTTGTATCACACATTTTGTAATCCATGCAACTTTGAATCACTCAAAAGGACAAAAATGATTTCAGACCTATGATTTTTCAGTGTTAAAGATCTGAATCTTTTTGCCTGATGCAAAACAAAGAAAGAAAACGTTCCTGGTCCACAGTGGATTTTTTCAAGAGTATAATAAATGTAAAGAGAAAAATATCTGATGCTTAGAAAAAAAAAGGTCAGCGTGCAGCCACATGAAAGAGATGAAAGTCAGTAAATGCATCATTTAGGGAGAGTGCCAGTAAGTGTCTGAGAATACTTTCCCCTCTCAGCTGTGAGCTCATAACGAGCTAAAGTTTTTGCTAAACACTGAACCAGTTTGAAATGTTTGGAGACACTGATATCGACTGAATTATTACTGTAAAGAAGGCCCAAAATGAATCCTAATAATTGCCTTTGCCTCCACCACAGAGACGATAACTGTGTCCAAAAAGCCCCGTATATCTGGCTGTTATGAAGAAATATGTGTTATGAGAAAATATTTGATTAAACTTGTTTGGGTGAAGAGAGAAGACGAGATTCAATGATTTTTCTATTGACTCCATTTTTTGTTTGAAATGGTCTTGAAAGCAGTGACTCTGACCAAAGCCAGGCGTCATGAAAGTCTGCTGAGATGAACCTGTTGAAGGTATCAGTGACGTGAAGAGGTGGAAAACACAGTGGTGGTGAATTGTGATGAAGCAGCCCATTATGCTGCTGCTGGACCTGTGTGTTAAGTGAAAGATGTGTCTGTATGAGTGAGAGGTGGGGAGAGGAATCGATGAGCAAAGCAGGCTGGGTGAATTATTCAGAGAAGTGGTTTGGGATGCCCCGCGGGAAAGAAAGGGGCTTGCTGTGTGTTTATATGTTTGTTTGTTTGTGTGTCTGTGTGTGTGTCCCCGCCACCAGCTTAGACTGGGGTTTGCGATTGAATTAGAAATTTTCAAAGATTTGAGATTCTGATAGGACCACGGAAATTGATTCAAACTTAGAGCCAAAGACTACAGAGTTAAAGGCTCTGGGATGGTTTAAAAGCTTCATCGGCATCTGCAAGCAAATAGCTCCACTTGGTGTGTGTGTGTGTGTGTGTGTGTGTGTGTGTGTGTGTGTGTGTGTGTGTGTGTGTGTGTGTGTGTGTGTGTGTGTGTGTGTGTTAATGTGGATCTGTGCCAGAGGTGGAAATCATACAGAGAAAGAAAGGTCAAAAGGCGAACATGCATCTAGCCTATATGGTCACATGGAGCGATTGGAGCACTCATACATGCATAAGTGCTCTGGTTTTTTGTCCTAATGGGCGAAGCCACACACTCATGAAAGGAACATGAGCTCCAAGAGTGTGGCTGTAATGAAGATCCAGCTCACGGTGACGAGCAGATGGTCCGAGCTCTTCCTGAAACTGGCTGAACATGCTGTCTTTTAATCTCTGTCCACTCTCCAGATTTCCCTTTCTTTCAACTGTAGTTGATTCAAAGGCATCTGACACAGAGCAACTTACAGTATACTCAAGGAAGACTTGCTCTCTGAGGGTTGACTCAACAAAGGCTATAAATCCAAGCCCACATAATGTAGATTCATCTAGCAGCCATGACCACATAACATAGCTGCAAACCTTTTAAACAGAATAAAGTAGTCGCTACACATTTTAAACTCAGACTAGACTCTGACTAGAAATACATTTATAACCACCAGCAGCAGGTATGGTCGATTTTGCAGTAGGACAGTAGCTGGCCCCAGGCAAGCACAGGAGGAAAATAAACTCACAAACAGAATTAAAAATTGATATGAAGCTGATATTAAAAATGTTTTGGTTGAAATACTGATGTTAACTACCAGATATGACAGGCAGAGCGCACAAGACACAGCTCCCAGCAGCCTGAGCCTGTTGTAAGTTATAAGAGGCTCAGAACGACAGTTGTTACGTGCTGATGTTTAGCTGGTATTTTTCTATGCTCACCATCATCCTGGCTCATCCTGGCTCAGCGTGCTATTGGCCAGGATTAGCTGTCATTAGCTAATTAGTGCCACCCACAGCTGTGAATGTTGGGAAATCTCAATCAAATGCTCAACCTGAGGTTACGTTGAACATCCAACCTCATGGTGGCGCTAGAAGAAGATCATCAAAGAAAATGAATCTTCAGTCATCAGAACTGATCTCATCTGTTGTTGTCTTGAATGTCTGTAGGAATATTTGTGCCAATCCATTTGGCAGGTGTTTGGATATTACACTGGATAAGTGTAGGCTACACTACACTATTGTTAAATTATATTAATTTATAATTAATTAATTAATTAATTAAATTATATTAATATCCACTTCCATGAACATATGATTTGTACATTCACTCACTTTATAGGTCCAGCTGCTGTCATGTCTGTGCTCAGAGGAGGGAACAGGGAGGGTGGATTTCCTTTTACATCTCTGGGGCTGTGTGATTTGATGTTGTGATAAATGAGATTATCAAAATGTTATTCCAAGGGGACAAATATCCAACATGGAAGACATCAGTGACGTTAGTTAGATTTCATTTCTTCTAATTAGACTCCCCCGGCTGACAGAGTGACATTTTTCGGTTATAGCTCACCTCTCATTCACCCTGCGGCTAATAGAGGTTTAATAAGTAGCCCTCATCATTTCCCTCACAGCACAAGAGCTACAGATGCTGGATGGGTAATGAATGTGGACAGACTGGCACTTCACGTACTATTTGCCGTGTTGAGTTATTCGTGAGCTCCATCTGCTGGAAGTGAGTAGATGAAATGAGTTGATTTGACCAGTTCTGGATGAGTCACAGACTCATGTAGAGGCAAATAAAGAGGAAAATCACATAGATTCATTTGTTGTTTGATGATTTTTATTTGGAAAATCCCCTGATTACATGCTCACCCCAATACTTACAGTGATGTGTGGTTCTTGGTTATGTGCTACACATAACAGTTCCTTTATGAGTGTGTCATTTTCACTGACAATGAACAGCATTTATATACAGTGTGTGAGACAACATATTTTCTTATGAAAAATAGTTCAAATTCAGGAAAATATTCTTAAAATAAATAAACACAAGTGCAAACAATGGTCGTGACAGCTACTTCACACTTAATCCAACGCCAGAAGAACAATAAATCATCAAAAAATAAGACGCTTGAGGCACTATATTGCTTCATTTCATCAAGGAAACCTTAAGGAAAATGTCAGAAAGCTTCCGACCACAACAGCTGATTAGCCACAATCACTTCACTCATCCCTCGTATTGATCTGTCCAGTTCAGGGGCAGCACCATCAGCTTCTCTGTCTAATGGCCAATTAAGAAACTAATCCAAAGTATCTTTAATACTGACACAAAATCTATGCCCATGATTGGTTGAAAGTGACTTGTCGGGTTCACACCTAATCACTTGAGGGAGACACAGGAAGGAAGGAGGAGAGGAGAGGAGGGGGGGGGGAGTGAGAGGAAGGATGACATTTTTTTGGTCTAAATTTTCCATTACATATAAAACGTTGGATTTTAACCCAGTAATATTGAGGAAGAAAGGCATGATTTAGTGCTACAGTAACTAGCCAACTAGTACGATGGCACCTGTGTGTGTCTGGACGTGTGTGGGATTGTGTGGCTGTGATTCAGAAAAGGCAAGAGTGGGAGTACTACATCTAGCCAGCAGAGTCAGTCTCCGAAGCAGGGGGCGTGAGTAGCTAGCAGTAGTTTTTTTTTTTGGATTGAAATCTCTTTTAAGATATTCTGCTGTCGATGGATCAGTTCACCCAATTACATAAAGTTAAATTAGATTAAAAAAACGTTGTATTTGCCCAGATTTTCAGATATCTGACTGATTATAATGTCACCATGCTAACAAGCTGACAATAACCAGGCCGATTGTTTGTTAGTTTAGTGCGATAGCATGGTAGGTTTTAGTTATTAACACCATAATCAAAGCTAAGCTGATTCTGTTGGAGGTTTTGTCAGTTTTACAAACATTTCGCCAAAAACAAAAGTATTCAACAAATTAATATTAAATATTCAATGACAAGCCACGGCCAAGTGTTATTTACAGTTTGGGAAATTCATCACAGATGATTGATCTCTCTCATGTCTTTGTATTAAGTCAACTCTACAAACATTATATCCATTACACAAACAGAAAAGAAATGTGTTAGTTCAGGCATATTCACTGGAACAATTGCCTGCTGTGCAAAGTGATGCCAAATATGATTATCGGATGTCCATTAAGAAATAAATACACCATGTAACTCTTAGTTAAAATTATTTTTACACCTATCTTGTACAACATGTGAATCATCAAGCAATACAAGTGTTGGTCTTTGTATTCTAAAATTTTAGACATGACCGGAATATTTGTATCCTCAAGCCTCCATTCGTTATGCTAAGCTAAGATCCATCTTCATACTTAACACATAAACATGAGAGTGGCGTCACCTGATTTTCTCATCGAAGAGAATTTTTATTCGAGCCATCAGCGATAACTCAATATCTGAGCACATAAAACCAGCCCTTCTGAGGCTGAGTACCAGTAAAAGCAAAACAGAAAATGTTTTCTGTATTTTGGGTGAACTAACCCTTTAAGTTAGTTAGTTTTTACTTCAAGCAGGGGTCGCTACCTAAAAGCGCTATAAAGTTGATCATGTCAGTGTGGAACCACAGCAGTGATTAGAAATTGGTCAGTAGTGCCACGTCGTTGTGGTACAGTATGAACAGTGTCAGTGTTTGGGCTCCAGGTGACCGCTCAGCAGTCAGACCTCGACCCGGCCCGGCTCCTACTTGGTTATCCTGATGGCCAGCAGCAGCAGTCCTGACTACTCCGGGGGCCCAGGGGCTTTCATCGCCATGCTGGCCCCAACCATGGCAGGATAACTCCGGTTCCGCCTCATCCCATCGGGAGCAAAAGGGGAGCCAGATCTGCGAAGCCCGCCCAGAGGACCCAGCATCGGGCCTGGACTGATTGCTCTTCCCCCCTGAGCTCCAGCCACACCCAGCCGCTTCACCTTGTCCAGCAGGTTGAGGTTGTGGACGGTCACGCTAACATCCGTTTGGCTTTCACAGTCCCTCCCTCTCTGTCTGCCCCTCATCCCCCCAGTCACCTCCTTCAGAATGGACCGGGCTGGTTTAGAGGCCAGGAAGTTGTCGTACGACGGGCTCTTGAAGTCGAAACACGCTGAGGTTAGCAAAGCTGTGGCTCCTGGTCCTGTGGGCGAGTTGGGAGGGGTAGAGGGGCGCAGGGGGTCGGGGTTGGGCGCTCGGTTTGGGGTGATGGAGGTGCTGAACAAGACTCCTCCGCTGCCCGGCCCATGCTCCAGGCCCTGGCTGTGGTGATACATCGCTGCTGAGATCCCTCTCTCCTGGAGAAGACGCACTAACCCCAGGGAGGTGCTGGTGGTGCGGGTTGCATCTCTGTACAGACACGAAAGATTTGCGTCAACATCATACTGACTGGTAAGTAGATGTAGGGGGAAAGGTCAAAAGGTCTTATGCATCCTGTCTTAACTCAGTGTGATACACTGCTAATTGATCTTTAAAGGAGACATATTATGCCTCTTTTCCACAAAGGTGTCCTAAATACATGTCTGTGACATGCTTTGGTGGAAATACTCCAAGGATCAAACATCACAGCTCTTTTCATCCAATCAAAATAGGCCTGTTCAGAATGGCTAGTTTCAACGGCTGCTTGCCCCACGACACCCCTTCTACCGGTACCGGTACTCACAGCTAGGGGTGGTATTATGCAAATTTGACAACTAATTACATCATGGTCAGACAACAGCGGGAACAACTCATAAAACCACATGGATTTCAACCGAGAGAGGCTGAAAATTACAGATTCTTTTGTCAATTCTCACATTTTGGGGGCCAGAAGGCAAGACAAACACCCAAATATATGTTAAAGAGCCTTCAAAAAGTGATATTTCCATAATATGTCCCCTTTAAAACAACCTTCTGCATTGTTAACCCGATATAAATTTATACATTATTACAAGCTCAGAGTGAAGTAATTCTCTGGTATCTTTGGAGTCTTGCCTGAGGTTAGTTGAGGATTCGGAGGGCCTGAGACTGAGCCGTCGGGGTGTGCAGGGCGTTGCAGCGGGCGTCCCCAGCAGAGTGCTGGTCATCACACAGGAGGACGATGCTGGGACGGGGTTCAGACTGGCGAGAAACCAAAGAGGAGACAAGAACACGGATAATTAGAAACATACTTTTAGTGACTCATTGATTTCAACAACTTAAACTGCACTTCTGTGATATCGCATCATCGTACAGTAATAGCACAAAACTAACATTTGTTTTGCGCAAGGGATGTTGTTTCTTTGAGCCATAAGCACCTGCATGTATTATTTAACATCTTCCTGTTGTCTAGCAGGCGACTGACTGAATGTTGTTGCTTGGCCACAATCCAACCTCAGCAACTGCTGCTTGGATCTTATCTGCCCTTTGGGACTCAGCTGAATTCAGACTGCACATTAAGGACAATGTGGGCTCCTCCGGGCGCCACAATATCTAAACAACATTATCACATTAATTAAAGTGTAAACTGCATTGATGATCATGTTAATTTTTAGTGTTATTACAGTATATGAAACGTAATAAAATACTTGCTTAAAAATGTTGAAAATGTGCATTAGGCACTGCTCTGCTCTCTTTAACACATTATTTCATTAGGGCTTCTGTAGAAAGGTATGTTTGAATACAGCTGCTTTTAGCAGGAACGCAAAATCTTGCAGCAAATTCAGGCCGATTAAGAACAACTTCAGCAAGGGAACTTGGAGAACCCGTAAGAGTACAAGTAACAAAAAGCTGACTTTGATCATAAATTTCTTTTTTTTTTCAATTATTTTGCTCACCTTGGTGTGACCCGTGTCAGCTCATCAGTCGGGTGAAGGATCCGACAGGTGGTGAAGGTGTAGGTGGAGCTGGTGTGGGCCATGCATTTACCTGGGTAGTATGCAGCTGCAAGTCGTGCAGACACAGACAACAGGTCAGGATCGGCTGTGTTTCGACAACGAGACAGTTAAACACTGACTGTACGGTGAGTGTGTAAATGCAGTGTCCGTTCTCACCAATGGCATCAGTGTTGCTGAGATGTGGCGACGGGGATGGAGTGGGGGGAGACAGCGGAGCGAGACTGGGCGGAGGCTGCGCTTGGTTGGTTTCGCTGGAGCAAGAGGTGGTGGGCACGGCCGGAGAGGCCGAGGCTGAGGATGTGGGCAGGTTCTGGAAGTACTGCTCACCTGGTTCGTCCTCTTCAAAGCCGCCCCACGGATAAACCTGCAGACAGAGCAGCACAATGCAGAGAGGCAGGTACAGATCATTAGTGCAAGTGCAAGTGCAAGTACAAGTACAAGTACAAGATACTACCATTTCACGAATTTTTACTAATTACGATATCAACATTAGTTGTATTGATAGGGATACATCTCAATCAGTTAGTCAGGTCATACCATTTACTTTTTTTTTTTTTTAACTTCCACTGAATATCTCAAACCTATCTGAGCAGATTTGGTCAGTTGGTTTGGTCAGTATGTATTTCATATGAGGAATAATAATAATAATAATAATAATAATAATAATAATAATAAAAACATCCTGGCCAAAGCAACTGATAAAATGTTGCACTCATGAGAAATGGCAGAGAATTTGAAGGAAGATGGACAGATAATCTATATTATCAAGGCAAAGGAACATGTTGTATGTACTGCAGCCTGGATTTAAGTCAATTTTTAACAGAGGACTAACTGTGAATCCCAATTTTATTGCCGATTACAAGTGTAGTTTCATTAGATAGTAATACTGGATTCATCTTCTAATTACATTTTCAAATAAATAAATTAAAAGTAACTGTGTTTTTTGGTACCTCACTGTGTTATAAACACAGATTTACACCTTACACACACACCTGCTCCAGCTCTAGTTCAAGCGGCCTGTAACCCTTTGACACGACGCCAGGCCTGGGGTCCAGAATCACACCGAGGTGAGGCTGGGCTAACTGCTGCCAGTGGTGCAGGGTGGCAGAGCCTGGAGGACAGAGGGGAATAAATCTGCTATGTACTTTACTGCTTTTTAATATCTTCAAACAACCACTTGAATATTCAGTGCTCAATACTTAAGTGGTGGTGTGGCTTCAGTTTGAAGACACAACTTTCTTTCCTATGTTAATTCAGACAAAAAGCATCTCAGTAATCAATGATAGAAAAAAAAAACTGTGAGGTATCGGTGCAGCTAAGATGAGCTAACACAAGACTACTGACTGTGTAACAAGAGCATGACAAGTACCCAGTTAAAATAATGCTAATAACCACTTGTTAATGCCTGTCCATTAGGAATATCCATAAAAAGATAAAAGCATATAAAAAGCCTCTGTGATTAGCATGACAAATAAAGGTGGTGAAAGTACTCCAGAGACACTGAAAGGTGATGAAGAGAAGCATAACATGAAAATGAAATGAAATGGAGGAGTAGTTAGAATGAGAGCAGGTTTTTATTAGTCAGACTTGAAACAAAGAGAGTGAGCAGTGACTGAATGAAGAAAGAAAAATCTAAAACAAAAACAGAGTAAGTCATAAATAGACAAAAAGAAAGAAAAAATAAAACACACATACAAAATGAGGAGGAGTAAATACAAATAAACAAATGCATGTAAACAATGGAGGTGGTCCATATGAAGATAAATGATGGATGAAGCATCACCAGCAGAGGGCAGCACAGGCCAACAACACAAGGGGGAATGATCACACAACTGTTTCTGGGATCAAACTTTTAACATGTTACACTTCTCCCTCAGCTAAATCAGTGATGTCACATCTGATGCTCTCCATCACCAAGGTTATACATGAATTTACACTCACTGGGAACCTATTTACAGCCAATAAGGTCACATTTTCACCTGCATCTGTTGGTTCCTTTATTTATTTGTTGGTAGGATTTCACAAAAAGCAAATTGATTTGGGGATGGGGCATGAACCAGGGAGTTAAATTCTGGTGTGGATACACATGAAGGGACGGATCCAGGACTCTTTTTTTTATTCACTTCCATACACAGTGTGAGAGTACAGAGGCCCTGACACACTGCAAGTTAAGAAATCACATGCAAATTGATGAAGATGCGTTCTGCCATGAAAAGCAGCAAACAGTGTGGATGCATGGCACAAATAAAACATTGCCCCTCCTCTGTTCAGTGAGGTGTGTGTATCTACAGCCACTCTCTGGGCTGCGTGTCTTTGTAATAGCTGTGTGGAGATGTGAAGCTGCCTGACTTGTGATGGTGCATCAGGGACCAGAAAGAGTTGAAGAGCATGAGTGACAGCGGTCTCTCCTTCCTCTCCCTGGCTCCCCTCATCTTCCTGCTCCCCGCCCGGTCTCTGGCCCACCTCCTTCCTCTCTCCATCTCTATCCCAGCTCCCGTCTTCCTCGCCCCCCACCCCCACCCTTTCTCTCTTTCCCCCTCCAGCGTCCGACCATGCCAGCTCTCCCTCTCCGAAGCCCAGCCTCTCTTGCTCCCTTTCTTTGTCCCGGCCCCTCGGCCCCGTTCGCCCTCCCACTTCCTCCCCGCCTTGCAGCTCGCGCCCCGCTCCCTTTCTCCCTCACCTTCAAGCGGTTTGACGATCTGGAGTTTATCGGGGAGGTATGGTCCTCGTGTGGCCCACAGGTGGAGGTTCCCCAGAGACATGATGCTTTCTGAGGGGGTCATCACGCACTCCTGGCCCAGAGCGTCCTGCATTCCCCCGTGTCCTCCACGCCTTCGCTCCCGCTCCTCCTCAAAGAAGCGCCTCTCGCTCAGGTTGTTCTGTCTGCGCAGAGACAGGCGCCGCAGGGCCAGCCTCAGGTCCTCGGCGCCGCTCGCCTTCTTCTCTCGGCCCTCTGTGCTGCTGTCAGAGTGGGGACGACACAAGGTGTAAGAATATTTCTCAATGACGTCAAAATGCGTCCTCAGTCACTTCATCCACAATTTGCTAATCACTTTTACCCTCACCTATCCTGATTGGACGCCGTCTCCATCAAGATGCTCTGGGTGCGGTTGTCGAGGGCAACGCTGTCTCCGCTCATGTCACCTCCATATATGCTGGAGTGGGGCGTGGAGAGGCCGCTGGACTGAGGCGAGGTGCGAGCCGACAGAGACTGGTTGGAGCCCGGGATGTTGGCACTGGTTGGAGTCAGCGAGCGCTGACGGACCGTCTGGTTCACGTTCTTGACCGTCTCAAAAACACGCTTACGATGGATTCTGCAAACAATCAGACATAAGAGTATCAGGACAAACCGTACATAGAGTAGTTACTTAAAACATCTTGTTTATTTTTGTGAAACAAAACTTTTGTCATTGAATAATACACTTTTTAAACAGAGTTTAAAAAGTTTAAACTGAGTTTAAACCTCAGTGAACAGAACCAAAGAACCACAGACATTATGACGAACACTACCGCTGTCTGGATCATCTTGTACGTTTCCTACCTTGCTGACCTTTAAGTGGCAAAAACCTATTTTTGGCCAATAACGTTAACTAATCCGTGGTGTTTTTCTCATTTATAATACTACTATGAAGATATTTATCTACTTTCATTCATTTTTCCCATTAATTTTATCTTCTGGTGTCTATCACATGCTGAAGCAGTGAAACTCTCTTTCCTCTAAACCATCTCATGAGCAAACCTCAATCATTACATTTATCTTTTTCTATGTTATAATTCTGAACAATCAATCAGAAAATCACTGAAATCAGAATTGTTTGAGTGTCACATTAAACTTTGAACTCCTACTTCTGTTCTTCACACTCGGGGTCGTCCAGACTCAACTCCTTCCTCATCGTCCCCTCGATCTCCGCTGCCAGAGAATCCTGCAACACAAAAACACATGAAGGAGCACAAGATGCACACTGACACACCCTCAGATACACACACACATACGCACACACGTTCCCTCACCATCGGGTACAGTCCCATGGGGTGGTAGCGGCGAGGAGTTCCTGTGTAGTTTCTGTTCCTCAAGTTCTTCAGCTCCTCCTGAGCTTCGTGCAGCATCTCGATACACTCCAAGTACTTCTCCTCCAACTCCTGGAGCTGTCGTGTTGTGGATAATTCAACTTAACTTTTGGCATTAATGTGAATAGATGGCATGACAACAGCTTGGCGAGCAGTGATGTGGAAGTTACCTCGGCTGTGAGCTGCCTTTGGGCATCTTTAGCTGCTATCAGGTGTTGAGAGAGCTCCTCGTTCTCCACTGCATACTAGACACACACATGCAGGTTTGACTAAGCATAACAGTTCTTGTGATTGAATTATGATGGGTTTATGTGTCTGGGCGTGTGCACTCACAGATTTGGCTTTCTTTTGCAGATCCACTATCTGCGACAGGAGGTGAGTGATCTCTTCTTGCTGTCGGGAGGCGTCATCTGTCTTACGGGCCAGCTCCTCCGCTATGGCAGAGATCTGGAGACTGGACAGTCCTGACGGGACAGAGGGCCGGAGAGATTAGCTCAACCAACTTAATAAAATAATTATATATATATACACAACTAGAAAGCCAGAGCTAGACTTACGAAGTTCTTTCACGCAGTCGTTGACAAGCTGCTGCTCCTTCTCTTCATAGATTTCCGTCTCTGACTTCAGATGGTTAGCCTACATGTAAACATCCGTAAATTAAACAGTCGTTACATATTCCCAGCTGTTTCTCCCTCATACAGTGTGAGCTGTTGTTGTTTGTAAGTAACCTTTATTCGTATAGCACCTTACGCAGATATGAAATCACGTAAACATTTTATTTGACGCCTTTCTCTATAACGCATTATAACCATACTTATAATGAGTTATAATGCAGTTACAGCACTGTGCAATTATAGTTACAAACACTCATAAATGATCATAGTGCTTTAAAACAATAATCATAACACACTATATAACATTTTATCATGACTTATAAGGTCAGGTATTATAATACGTTATAATTGTTAGTAACTAATGCCCACATCGATAATGCATTATAAGTGTGTTATAATTGCTTTATAACAATAAGCATAACACATCACAGAGCATTTTATAATGGCTTATAAGGTCAAGTATTATAATAGAATTATAATGCTCTATATTGTGTTGCTTATTGTTATAAAGCCTTATGATAATTTACAAGTGTTTATAATGATAGTTATACACGTTTATAAGCCAATTATAACACATTATAACTATATTTATAATGCATTATTGATGTGAGCATTGTCAGCAAGTTGCTAACAACTACAGTATAATGTATTATAATACCTGACCTTATAAGTCATGATAAAATGCTTTATAGTGTGTTATTATTATTGTTATAAAGCATTATGATCATTTATGAGTGTTTATAACTATAGTTATACAGTGCTATAACTGCATTATAACTCATTATAAGTATGGTTATAATGTGTTATAGAGATAGGTGTCAAATAAAGTGTTACCAAAATCACAAATTGCTTTACATTGAGAGCGAAGTCACAAACAGTAAAACAATAATAAAAATCACACACCATAGTACAAATAAAGTACATCAACATCATCATCGTCATGGTTTGTGTGTGGAGATACTGTACCTCCGAGCGCAGTGACAGGTTCTCTTCTTCCAGATCCTTGAGTTTCCTCTGCAGTGTGTCACTCACAAACCCTCCTGAAGCTTCCACCTTAGTCTTCTTACCCCTGTGGACAGAGGAACACAGACCAGAGGTCAGGGAGCTCTCACCTCTGATCTTTAGTGGATTATAAGTGATCAACGTTTGGTTTAACTGAGCGTTTTTGCTTGTTTTTCATATTCGCATCCTGGAGTCATGCAGATTGGAAGTTACTAAATCAACTTTTTACAGACAGACAGGAATTAACAAAGAGTGGATGCTGACGTTGGGGAGAGGCTGGACTCGTCCTCGCTCTCTTCAGCTGCATTGGTGTAAAACTGCAGCAGCTCGTCCTTCAGGTTCAGCTCATGATGCAGCTGGGCCACCTGCAAGAGGCCAGACCATTCACAACTCGTGGATGTCATACAAACATCAGTGGGTCTTATGTCATACTTTACGGCCACATGTGTTGTTTTCTAGTGAGTGTGTGTACAGACCTCCTCTGTGATTTGTCCCACTTGTATCTCCAAATACTCATTGTGCTCAGTCAGAGTTCGGTTCTTCTTCAGAAGCGATTGGCCGATCCTTGCAGCCAGCTCCAGATCTCTCTCTTTCTATTAGTCAGAATGTGAGAAGAGAAGAGAAGAGAAGAGAAGAGAAGAGAAGAGAAGAGAAGAGAAGAGAAGAGAAGAGAAGAGAAGAGAAGAGAAGAGATGCAGAACATTTGTTCAGCAATTGCTGGCAAATTTTGCGGCAGAATTCACAGATTCTTTATTGATCTCTTTCTGCTAAACTTTCCACAAGTGTTCGCACCTCAGGCGTTTTATTCATTCTGGCAAACCTACAGTGCAGCGTCCTTTCTGCTGCAGCCTCACTTTGGGAACTGCCCCTCGGTGAAGCTTCTAATTCCAGACAAAAATAGACAATCTCACCTCCTCCAACAGACGTGTGACAGCATCGATGTCATTGTAGGTCTTCGTCATCTGGCCCACTCTGTCTGCACATAGCACTGTGGAGATAGAAAAGCGAGAGAGGACAGTGGAAGATGAGCCACAGACTCCTGTGCAAATCTCATCACTTCTGGTGTGATACATGCTTAGCGGCACGGACACAACACAGCCACATTACGTAACACAGAGAGGTTAGAAAGTCATCCTCTCGTAGGTGGTGTGTGTGTGGGTGTGTGTGTTTATGATCTCCTCCACTGATTTGATGTTAAAGCAGGGCAGAGTGAAAGGCGAAAGGCTTGTTTTCCATGGCACACGCCAGTTGTCTGCCCTGAGGGGGGAAGCTGTCATTGATTCAGAGCTCTGGTCAATAACCTGCTGTACAAAGTTATTGAATGCATTATGGTAAACCCCTGTAATACAAGTAGTAAAACCACCACAGGATTATTCAATTATTGTTGTATCTTTTGAATCTGTGGCTCACACAGGAACAACAATGAACCATGTGTGTGTGTGCTTGAGGGTTGTTATGTTAGAAACACACAAATTCCTCCTAATGAAGAAGAACAAAACCAAGACAAGCTTCATTGTCAAAAACACTCTCAATCTACCAACAATGTGTGCCAACATCACATTTCTTTTCTGTATTCTCAACATGCACTTTACCTTTAACGTCCTCCTCATAATACCAGTCATCCAGCTCACATTCATCCCTCGCCAATCTCTCCGTCCTGCTCCTGCTGTCCATCTCTCCCCTTGGCTTCACGATGACCGACACGCAGGCATGACAACTGATCTAAATACTGATCCATTCACTTTCTCACTCCTCTCACTCCCACTGCTCAGCCACCGTACAGCATAACAGGCCCAGAGCCCGAATTACCCTCCGCCCACCCACATCAACGCCCCTGTGAGTGAGCGCGAGGGAGGCGGAGAGATGACAGAGCGTCCACATCCGTTTCTGAAAAAAGCTCTGCAGCTGCTCGAGGTGAAACGGAAGTAGACGCTGTGTCATGATTGGACGGCAGAGGCTGCGTGATGGATGAGGGAGCCAATCAGAGAGGACGGATACAAGTGTTGAGTCCTCTTTGAGTTTGTAAGTGCTGACAGAACTCCCACATCTCTCTCTCTCTCCTCTGCTCTGTGCAATACCACTGTACATGTATATGCATCCAACAGCTGTTACCATGGTGACCCTCATCCACAAAAAGGGCCAGTGACACCGCTCTTAACCGCCACAGGATGTGTCTTATCTTTCTGACATTTTTTTAGCCTCAGTAAACAGCAACAAAACATAATGGAGCAGGAACCAGTGATCCGACTTGATTATACAACTCACAGCCTCCTCACAGTACAGTCTCAAGCTCACACTAATCTGTAAAATGACTTATGATGGAGAAATATCTAAGATCTCTTGTGAAAGGTGTACGAAGCAGCACAGGGGGGGAAATTATAGCATCTACTCCATCTGACAAAGAATGACAAGATCAGTTTGCCATGTCACACAATGGGACACAGAAGAAGTTTAAAAATGAGATGCATGCATTGTCTTAATTGTGAAATAAGGCAAATATGATGGAGATATAGTATAACTGTGACGTTGCCAGTGTATAAACGACATAAATTCCATGTTAGCAACACTATCTTTAAAATGAGATATTCTAAAATTAAACCAATTTACACATTAGAGGATCTACAGTAAATCACTGATCTGTACTGGAGGAGAGTCTGCATCGCTGACAAAGAACATCTCCATAACTCTTTGAACATACTTCATCACAGAGGAATCACTGAAAAGGGAGTACAACTCTAACAAAAGTAAAGTTTTTACATCTAAATGATTGAAAAAATACAGAGGGCAATTCAGCAACACCAAGACTATAACCAGGTTAAAGCCACAGCACCGCCTTGTGGAGGGAGGCCCTAAGGTCATGTTAAAACAGGACTGACTACATTTAAAAGTGTGAAGCCATTAGACATGCTGACGGATGAGAAATCTTGTTGAATGTTACTCATCTGTACCAGACAGATATCAGATGTTATCAATGTGCCAAACGAAATTAACAAACACCTGTGTTAATGAGCTAATGGTTTTTATGTTTTAAATCCATCAGCAAACATTCATTTTTAATGACCCGACAACAATCAATATTATTTGATCCCCTGATAACTGTTAATTGAGAGTAACTTCTCTCTGAGCCGGTGCATTAGGCAGGGTGGACAACTGAGATGATATTGATGAAGACGACCAACCAGAGTCATTTTCTGTTTTCGTGTTGACATAAAACCATACTATGTTTATTCTGAGGTTTCAAATGATGGTTCAGACTTTTTAGTGTGACTCAGCTCGAGGCTTTCAAAACAAATATGGTGTCGATTATAGACAGGAAGCAATAAAAATGGTCTATGATTGACTCCATACCCCAGAACCCCTAAAATCAACACTGAAACCATCTCTCAACGCTTTTGTCGCTATGAAAACAGCAACATTATGTTTGATCCTATAAGGCTTATAGGATCAAACATAATAATTCCTTATTGTATATGTACTGTATATGACTAAAAACACACAACAAACCTGAGAGAGGCTGTTTGAGGATACATGGGAGAAACTCCAATATAAACTGTGATGGTAAAGGACACATCCAATATCATAATGTTATGATAATAGTACACCTTCCTGTTCCCCTAGTGCACTGACACTGCACATGAACTTTTTTGATTTTTGTTACAATCCTACATTAAAGATAAGAAACATATTAATGTTTTTGTATGGACTGTTTGTATAATATATCTCTCCAATTGACACCTGTCAAGAAAATGCACACATTCAGTATATTCACACAAAATAGATTATTTTACCGTAGATTATCTTCCCAAGAACCAATTCAAGGATTAAAACAGGGCCCAGGTGGCTAAATCCTTAACTTTAAGGTCATGTACTTCAATAGAAACCCCAGATATAAGGTTTAAAGTTTAATCCAAAAGCTTCTTCCCTGCCGCTTTTCATCAGTCTGAATTTGAAATAAGAATAAAACCTCTAACAGCTTCAACGGCACTGCAGACAGATATGAAACTGTGTGCGACCATGTCAGTGCCAAACTTACAGAAGTATTTGAGTGTCTCTTCAATCTGCTCAGTGGTCAGGTCGAGCCGGGCGTCTGGGGCAACCAGGGGAGTGTGCAGCCAGTCATCGTGGTCGTAGCCGTAGACGGTGTCAGCCCGCAACCGGTACACCGGCAACTGCTCCTCCAGAAGACTGATGATCTCAAACTCTGGCAGGTCGGTGCTGTTGCACACATCTGAGCATGACAGAGAGGACGGTGAAGATACAGCAGCTTGAACAAGGAAACTGAGCTGTGAGTGTCCTGGAGCAACATGTAGACTAAAACTGACTCGCCTCCTCACTACACTGCTTTTATATGACCACTTCACTTACTTTAGATTTAAAAGAATAGTTCACCCAAAATTGAATTTTCATGTCACCAAAAAACATCCAAATACCTCCATGCTGCTCTTATGTAATGTCTGTCTTGTATTGACGCCCCGAAATGCGAAATTGTTCCGAAGAAAATTAAATAAGTCTATATTTCAAGCTTGTTTGCAGTGGAAGCTCCTCTTCCTGGTCCGTCCAAATCTCGCGCGATTTGCTGAAACTTCTCCCAGCCCTTAGTCGACATGAGGGTGAGTAGATAATGAGTGAAATTTCAATTTTGAGTGAACTATCCCTTTAATGTTAGCAAAGAGTTTTTTATTTGGACCGACTGGTACTGTGATCGATTAGTATAGTAGTGAACAAAAACACACCCTAGCCACCAGCACATAAAAAAAATATAAATCTTCAACTCCACCAGAGACAACATTAAAATGCTCTTTAGACATTTTTGTATTAATATTAAAAAACCAGAAGGAGCACAGGAGATGTCTCTGCAGAAGAAGTTCACTAACTGTTACTAACTGATACTTAACGTACATTTTGATGTTTACTTGTTACAATGTTAATCACATCTGCCCCCTCTGGATGTATAGTTTCATGAATGTGAGCGGTATCTTTTGCTTGAGCAGTCACCACTGTAAGAAAATGTAATGTAATGTTTATAAAATGGACACAGTGGGTCGTTGTAGCTACATTACGTTTCTATATAGATCAAAGCAATAAAAATGACAAATATATTTGTACATTGCTGCTAAAAAAAGTATATATTTACCTGCTTGAAAGTGTTTATAAAGTCTACATTACATATTCTAAAATGAATTATTATCTATGCCTACAGTGTTTGGGTTTATAAAACATATCAATCATACAAACTGCGAGTCAGTGTTTTCCTGCAGTAATTCCTAAAACGTTGGCCAACACACACAAACCTGTGATGGTCTCGGCGTCCCTGCAGTCGGGCGGTGCCGAGTGTGTCTCAAGCTGGCTGGACTCGGCCTCGCTTACATACTGCTCCTCTTGGGGGTGCCGCTGCTCGGGGTCTGGGTCTGGATCCGGGTCCAGGTCCGGGGCCGGGGGCAGGGAGGGGGCCGGGGAGGCCAGCTTGGCTCACCTCTCACTGTTGGAGGGAAACAGGGGCCATGGGCCTCTGGAGCTGGAGCTCCACTGGGTTATCAGGTCCAGATGATGGAGAGCAGACAGCAGGCGCAAGACACCTGGGGAGGAGGGAGAAGGAAGGACGGAGTAAAGGAGAGGGGCAGAGACATTCGTGTTGGTATAACCTCAAAGTCCACCGTGATCAATGCGTCTCTCTCTTTCCCTACAGAGTCTTTAACTTCAAGTGGTGCTGCTGACTCTGCAGTGTGCTGCCTGCCAGCCAGCTGCATAAATCAGTGCCTGTCCACTGCAGACGCCACTTTTCATCTGTCGGGAAATGCATAAGAAGGCAGGTGGGGGTTAAGAGCAGCTCTTGTTAATAGCATAGTATAATCAGACTCCATGGATCCAGGTATGGGAAATTATTTTTTTCTTGTTCTCCCATCATGGAGCTCTCGGGCTGTGAGGGGATTAGTGTTTCACCGGCTTTTCAAAAGCTAGGATGCTCGCCAAACTTTTTAATCACGGGCCAACTCTGCGACCCACATCTCCTGACACTGACAGTCACCCTGAGAGCGCCTTATTGACAGTCCCAGACTACTGGGGGGAGCGCTGTGAGCATGACCTTTGATCCTGGGTCTCTGAAGTCACAGTGACCTTGCAGCACCCTGTCTTTAATCTGCATGGATCTGTGTCACAGCGCAGATGCAAAACAACAGATCGGGATAAGGAGATTCACCTGTGTGAGATCAAAAAGCGACACACAACAGAATGTAAATCAGGGCAGGGGAAATAACCCAACTTGTGTGCATATGCATGAGCGTTTGTGTCTCATTTGTTGCCAGCTGCAGGAATCGGTGGTTGCCTGCGCAACTGCATGAGAAAACAGAGAAATCCGTTGACAGCTGAATGCATCTGACATAGATTTTTTTTTCTGTAAATAACAAGCACATGCATGAGCACACCAACAGATAACGGTGGTCTCTGCAGAGCATCGCTACAACCTTGGGATGTCTTTCTCATTGCAGCAGCTTTGCACTCTGCGTTCTTCAGTAATTACACACTCTGTGGATGACAGATGATTTTAGATTCAGACTTAAAACACTGCAGATGCAGTTAAAAGTCATGCAGAACCACTGTCCCCTATCCACTTAAGCACATATGTCAACTTGTGAAAACTCCTCCACCTCAGATCCGTGGTATTAGACCAAAGGGATGAGCTATTAGCCAGTAACTGATAACAATATCAGTAACAGTGAAATTAAAAGTCTTCGACAGGGCTGGTGCCGGGCCCTGCAGCTCTGTGGATGTCCCATGGTGAAACATCACACTACTGTCCTGCAGCTGCAAAAAGCTGCTGCTGCTGCTGCTGGCAGTGCCCCCGGTAAGTAGGACAGGGTTCATTCATGCGTGTGGCACAAACAATGTCATCTGAGTTCGGACTGAGGGTGTGGCCTCATCTACATCAGCAGGTCACGTCACGGATGCAGGACCTGGGTTTTCAGTAGCTTAACCGTGTGCTCGCACTAGTGATAATAATGGCACAATGATCAGCAGAAAAACACGATCAGCTGACCTCGTGATGCATGACACCGCCATTAAAACATCATGCACTGGTGAAAGCAGCGGTGATCTACTCACACACACTCAGGTGACTGATCCAAACTGTGGAAAAAATAAAAAATAAAAACCCACAGATCCAGTGGCGACTTCGGGGCAGTGTGGTGACCCAGCAGGGAGGAGAAGTGCAGATATGGCTGGATGTCCTCCCTCTCGGATGAGCAGGTAGAGGCGGTCTGTCAGACGGTGTGTGTGCCTGTGTGTATGTGTGTGTGTCCAGGCCGAGAGGAGCGCTGAGATATTTCCTTGGTGTGGTTTCTCTCCTCAGCGCTGGATGATCAAGGTCACCTTAGGTTGTCTTCCAAAGTCGCTCTTGACCCCGGTCCTCTCCTCCTTCCCTTCAGCCATCTCCCCCTGTCTCTCTCCTCTTGTCTCTCACTCTCTCCGGAGCCTCCCTCACCGCTGTCAAGTCGCACCACAGAAGAACAATACAACTTCTAGCGGCCGCCTTCAAAATAAAATCCTATTTTCGCCATTATACTGAAACAAAAGAAGTAATGTAGGGTTTCTCTGTCAGGGGCTGTACAAAATCAAACTGACACGTTAAAAATATATCATGTTTTCTATAGCCATATTGACATCCTGAAAACCTAAAAGGGAAAACAGGATTGTATGGAAAGACACAGCCAGTAGGCTAACCACGAACAATAGGATGACGGTTTCTATACAGAATTAATAACAATATTATAATTATTAATTTACAACAATCTGCACATTAATCAATGCTCTTATCTTATCTACCGCATTTGGGTACAACTTTAGAGACAAATTCTATAAAATACTACTGTATAAAATAAAATGTATGCTTTTAATTTGAAGGCAGCACACTATTTCTCTTTGTATCCTGGATTACTATCACTAACTTGATAGTTTTCCTCCCTGCTGTCATCCCGACACCCAGACCAAGGACCCACCCGTACTGGACCAAGCATCGCTGACGTCACGAGCACCCATAACAGGAAGGGAAGAGGGGAAGAGGGTAAAAGGCCCGAGGCACACGATTTACAGAGACAGAGACATAAGAGAGAGAAAAGGAGAAACATTGACTCCAAGTCGTCCTATAAACTCTAGGTTATCTAATGAGGATATTAGGTTCTAATCTCTTTAATTAACTATTGACACCACTACACATTAATGTTTTTTGGGGGGGCAAACACCATTATAATTATTCATTTTGGATTGCCTGAACATTTTTACCTTGTATCAAAAACATGTCGGCTATAGGATATGGAAGCGTATGATGAGGCATCTTTGTTTTTCATATAGCCTATAAACAAACTGGGATTTTGCAGCATAAACACAAGATGCATTATTATTCCTGCATGGAAAACAAGAATTTTCACATTCTGAACAGAGGCCAAACAGGAATTTGTTTCCCATGAACCTACAGCGATTCGCTCCCTCTTGACCAGCTGGACTGAACAGAGAGGAGCCATTGTTCTCCAGTGAAGAACTAGACATAACTGAGTCTCTCCCCCACCACCAAACAATGCTGGTCATTGGCTATTATCATTTTTGCCAAGTTCGATGTTAAGTATAAGTCTAAGGAGGGATGTGGCTGATTCTAACAATAAAGTTAAACACTGATATTTGTAGAGGCTACATCATCTTTGTCTTGTATTTTCCTCTTATTATTAGATCTATTTATGCTTAGTGTTTGCTATGATCAGTTGATTTAATGGGTTACAACTTGACTTGGACTTGAGTAGCCTATACTGATGACTTGGACTCAGACTGTTGAGCATGAACTGCATTAGGACTTTGAATGAAAAAACTCCCTTTGACAACTGTGTCACATTTTTATTAGTATGTGAGCTCTTTGACTCTGAGCACTGGAGCCAATCTTGAAACTCAGACAGTGGTGATGAGGACTCGACTGACTTGGACTGAACGCTGGGGACACAAGACACAACTCAGACTCAACTCTGATTTTTCTTCGGTGATTCAGGCTCGGACTTGGACACTGGGACTTGAGACTTTCCAGAGAAGACATACCTTTTTTAGTAACAGTGTCATTAGTCTGATCATTAGTCAATGCACAGTGACTACAGACTCATACACTCAGTCATCATATAATGGCACTATTTCACCAACACTGTCCAGTATTTATTGAAGCCAAAGGTTGTAAAGGCTGATGCACCTGAAGGCAACTCCTGGCTCAGTATCCTAACAAACCTATTGTGTAATACAACCACAAACTGAGGACCTCGTTAAACCTGTAGTTTAATGTCCCAACAGCAGATGGCAGCAGAGGTGCAATATGGACAACAGACTGTTATTGTTAAATGTATAGATGTTTACCTTGTACACACAGTCTTCTGCAAATAAACAATGGCTAAATGTGTGAGTGACGCCTCAGTGATTATCTCTTAGACAAACACTGAATCCACTGGTCTGTAGGCAAACAGGCGCGTCGGTGCTGGTGTGTGACTCTTGCATTGGAGCGTCTTTTTTTTTTTATTTATTATTATTATTATGAGGTTTTGTAACAACGTTGTAGCCCTGCCCTATCAGGAACGGATGCATCACACCATACGCGCTCCCAGCTGCCATTAATGTGTGTGGGATTGTTTAGATGTTGCGCTATGGAAAAAAAACACGCAGAGCATCCAAACATCTCTGGCTGCGCAATGTTTTGCACTTTTCTTCACCAAGGACCCCTTTCCCTCTAGTTTCCCACTCATCAAGCTGATGCGTTTTACTTTTCTGCTTTTCATATTCTGCAGGGGATTTATCATGCATGCAAACTAGTTGAGAGATCTTTTCACTCGATCTTTTACCTTTTCCTCTCTTTCTTTCTTTCTTTTTTTTTTTTGAAGCATTTTCGTCTAACAGCATGCGTGAAGCCACATTTGGAGAGAGTGCAGGGTCAAGGATGTGACATTAGTTTCAGTTTTTCTCCTCGGGTCATTTCAGGACTGGCAAAGAAGAAGATGGGTCTTGTTGGCAGACTGCGGCTGGACTGACCGTGGTCGCACGTGGGAATTGATTTATCTTGTTTACCTCCTGAACAGAGAACAGCTTCTCACCGCCTCTTTGGTTTATCATCAGCCCCTCCGCCTCCTTCCCCTTGGTTGATCCACTAGAAGACCCTCCACCCTGTATAAACTGGCCTAGATTCCCCCAAAATGAATTTCGACCAGATCCTCTCTGCCATCGGAGGCTTCGGTAAATATCAGAAAATCTTGTACATATGGATTTGTTTACCCCAGGTCCTCCTCGCCTTCCACATGATGGTGAGCATCTTCACCGGAGCCACGCCACCGCATCACTGCCGGGACAACTCCAGCTCAGTAGCCGGGAATGAGTCCTCCTTCCCTGGCAGACTTGGCTTCAATTTAAGCCTCTCGGACTCCTTCTGCTTCTCCTCCGACGTCCTGCTGCAGGGTAACCGAACCGTGCGCGTCCCGTGTGGCCGGGGATGGGTGTACAGCAACGAGACTTTCCAGAGCACCACAGTCACTGAGGTACCAAAGGGCAATTAACACTTTAATCATTATCAAAGTCATAACAAGTCAGGTCATGGACACAGGTGGGACTGCTTTACTGCACACAATTAGAGACAGTTTGTAATGACATGAGTTTGGAGCCTTTTTTTTCTTTTTTTTTTTAAGTAAATGCAAATATAGAGCAAATTGAATTAGGGACATTACAGCAGCACAATATCTGAAAGTACCACCATCTTAAAGACTGAGCAGTATTACACATATAGGACATGATGAAATTACAAAGGCTCTTCCTTATGTGATAGATAAATTGCTTGGGGGGTGTGGAGCTAGAATGAACTGCCTGGCCCTCATTAATGTCCCAGTCCTGCAGATTGTGTGCTGCAATCTAAAAAAACAAAAAAAACAAACATTTTTCTTTCTTTTATCAATGTACCAGTGGGACCTGGTGTGCGACAAAGCTGGACTCAACAGTCTGGGTTCGTCCATCTACATGTCTGGCCTGTTGGTGGGATCTGTGGTGTTTGGAGCCATGGCTGACAGGTAGGCTTGTGTGCTGCTTTCCCAGCGCTCCCTGCTATCTCCCCCTTGCTGGTGGCCTGAAGCCCTGAAACCTCTCACTGTGTACAGATACAACACATTGCCAGATCCCCAGCATCAAAGCATGGCTGGAGGAGCAGGCACAACTGGATCCGCTGATAGTATCCATGTTTTAGTAGGGCAGTTGACACTTCGTACTGACTGAAATAAAATTACACATTAAAAAATACGCTAATTATAATCTAATTCTTACATTGAAACATTTTTAGAAACAGCTTATATGTACATGAAACACTAAAACTCTACCATACGAGTGAAATTCCTGAAGGGGTGTTGGCACCGAGTGGTGGTTTTCACACCCTTGTACTGCACACTGGCCTGTATTTACTGCTCTCACTCTGTCACAGCCACAGTGATTCACTTATGCCCTCATTTATGCATGCGCTTAGAGAGCACAGTCATGTCCACCTCTTCTCTCTCTGTGCAAGGTATGGCCGACGCTTCATCCTGCTGCTGTCCATCGCTCTTCAGACTGTGTTTGGAGTCGCTGTGGCCTTTGCACCCAACTTCCCTGTCTATGTGACTCTTCGCTTTCTAGTTGGCACCACAATATCTGGAGTCATCATCAATGCTTTTGTACTTGGTACTAACCAAACACACACAAACACAAGCACAGTTAAACTATTAGTGGAGATTGTAAAATAGTGGCTTTCAGTGTCTTTTTATCACCTGATTTGAATTGATTATTTATGTTGAGAAAATAGTAAGATTAATGAGTTTGTTTGTGTTTTTACCTTATTTCGTATCAGATTTAATATTGATCATTTTCAAATAGCTCATGATGTTTTTAATGGATTATGGTCTTGTGGATTTTTTTTTTTTTTTTGGAGGGGGGGTAAATGGTAAAATGGAATAGCACCTATCCCTCAGGATCACAGTTCCTTTCCAAAACCCATGAAATTTACTCAGTGGGGCCCAAACCCCTGAGACCACCTTCCCAATAAGTAAATAGGCCTCTCTCTTGAATGTCTTACAGAAGGGTATGTATGACAACCCGGGAATGAAATGGTTGGATGTTGTAGCCATGTGATTTATGCCTTAAAGGGATAGTTCAACATTTTGGCAAATTGGCCCATTGCCATAATCCCTATAGTTTTAACCTTTAATTGTCAGTGCAAGCTAGAATGGCGGAGCAGAGCCGCGAGCCGCTCAGAGCTACGCTACGGAGGCTAATGGAATTTCTTGGTTTCCCTCATCAAACTCATCAAAGACACAATCCAACAACTCCAAAACGCTCTCGTGGACAAGTTGTGACCTGCACATTCACCACGCTATGAGACAATAATGGAACGGCGCCGGCGGCAGTTTTTCAGCAAGCAGTCTCTGCATTTCCCCGGAAAACTACTCGTAATGTTCTGTTATTATCTCATAGCGTGGTCAAATTTGTCAAAAGGTTGAACTAACCAATCAGAAGTCACCAAGCTTGACAAGGCTGTTTTTCCTCACTATCTAAAAAGTTGACCTTTCACAGATGGAGCAGTTTTTTTTTTTGTTTTTTTTTACACAGACCTTCAGGTTTTAACAAGCGCCTGATTTTTCTTTGGTAGCACTCTGAAGGTTTATGGGAAATTAGTACAGTCATGTATGTTCCCCTCAGGATGAACTCTTCCAACTTTTGTGATATAACTTTTATTGTGCTATCATCAGATCAAAATGTCTACTTGTGCAATAGTTCAAGACCACTTTGATGCACAACTAATGAGTCCCATACCGTGTATACTAAGATGTAAACCAAGATGGAGAACAAGGCAAAGATTACACTTCTGAACATCAGCATGTTGGCATTGTGAGTGTGAGAATGTTAGCTCGGCATTAGCATTAAGCTTAAAATGTCACTGTGTGGGCTACGACTAAATACAGTGTCACAAAGCCACTGGTTTGATGATAGCTCTTACAGTCTATTTAGTGGACAGATAAAACATGCTACTGATAAGCGGGGCTGTATTGCAGACGTTTGGATGCCTTGCACATGTATTATAGAAACTGAAGAGCAAACAGATGCTACAGCTGTTCAGTATCATCCAAGGAATGTAGTGGATGAGTCAACTCTCACACCTTCAGATAGTTGACTTCATGTGTATAATTACGCCTCATACTGTTTTGTGCTACTTCCTGTCCAGTCCCAGAGCACAAACCCTTGCCACTCTTTCCCCTACCTTGAACCCTCAAACCACCAAGAGGTCCAACCCATGATCTCCTCAATCCTGCTCTGTTTTCTTTCAAAGGCACCGAGTGGACATGCACCAAAAGACGCATGCTGGCTGGCATCATGACAGACTATGCCTTTGGCCTGGGCTACATGCTGCTGGCAGGTGTTGCGTACCTGATACGAGACTGGAGAAAACTACAACTGGCCATCTCCGCCCCTGGCTTCCTGCTCATCTTCTACATATGGTGGGAGATTCACATCCACTGGACATTAGATCCACTGTGTAGTCGTACATTTCTTGGACACGAATACCTCCTTTGAAATCCTCATTTCCTCTTATTTCTGGCACTCTCTCAGTTCTGTCCACTGTTTCTTACGCTCCTCTATCTCTTGTCAGGGTGGTCCCTCAGTCTGCCAGATGGTTGTTGGCCAATGACAGGAGAGAGGAAGCCATTGCACTCCTCCGCAAGGCCGCTCTTGTTAACGGTCGCGTTTTACCTCCGGCAGCACAGGTGTGTCCCTCTGCGTTTACCCCCAGACACTTTCATGCTCTCTAGGCCATTCAAATGATTTGTTGCGGACTATTTTCAGCTGTGGATGAATACACATTTGGATGTGCTAGTGACGATTTGGATTTGAATGGAACTCTAAAAAGTGTATGATACTGTTCGTATTAGTAGGATCAATTCACTGTGGGATCTGATAGAAATTGATAATCACCAGAATTGTCCTTTAAAGGGGACATATTTTGGATATATCACTTTTTGAAGGCTCTTTAACATATATTTGGGTGTTTGTCTTGCCTTCCAGCCCCCAAAATGTGAGAATTGACAAAAATGTGCAATATGTAAGTAATGTGCAGGCTCCCTGGGTTGAAATCCATGTGGTTTTATGAGCTGCTCCCTCAGTTGTCTTCCAGTGATTTAACTAGGATTCGAATTTGCATAAACCCCTCCCCTACCTGGGACCGGTAGAGGGGACGGGGCGGGGCGGGGCAAGCAGTGGTTCATTTGCATTTAAAGGGACAGGCACTGGAACCAGCTGTTCTGAACAGGGATGTTTTGAGAGGATGAAAAGAGCTGTGATGTTTGATCCTTGGGGGATTTTGACCAAAGCATGTCACAGAAATGTCTTTAAGACACCTGGGAACTATTTTAATTTGTGGAAAGTGGGCATAATGTGTCTCCTTTAAGGTTTTTGGTTTATGTGTGTGATCAGGTGGAGAAGTGTGACATTTTAGGTGGTGGGAAGCGAAGTCACTCTGCAGTGGATCTGGTGCGAACACCTCAGATGAGAAAGAGGGCTCTCATCTTGTTCTACCTCTGGTAAATCTGGTCTGTGTTATTGTGTGCGTTCTCTCTCTCTCTCTCTCGTTTAACCCTGTTCCTTCTTTCCAACCCCAGGTTTGTGAATGTGCTCGTTTACTACGGCCTCTCACTGGGTGTGTCCAGGTTAGGGACAAACCTCTATCTGACCCAGTTTGTGTTCGGGTTGATCGAGATCCCGGCTCGCTCTCTGGTCCTGCTCGTCCTGCCCTGCAGCCGCCGACTCTCCCAGAGCAGCTTCCTGGCTGTTGGAGGACTCGCCTGTCTGTTGATGCTCACTGTCCCTGCAGGTAGTTTGGACACAGTGTCCGTCCATATGGTTTTAAAACAGAGCTGCGCAGAAAGACTTTCTCTCCTTTTTTGACCATCTTTCTGTAGATCATCCCAATGTCCTGACTGGTCTCGCCATGGCGGGGAAGTTTGGCATCACTGCTTCCTTTGCTGTAATTTATGTGTACACTGCTGAGATATTTCCTACTGTTTTACGGTGAGACATCGCTCTTTGTACGATTTTAGCTCTTTGTCTTTTTGGTTTTTTTCCTCTATAATCATCTTTTCCTTACGTCCCCATAGACAAACAGGAATAGGTGTCTCCAGCATGTTTGCAAGGATGGGTGGTGTGTTGGCGCCTATCATCAACATGCTCCATAACCACAGCCCCACCACGCCTCTGGTCATCTTCGGTATCTCGCCGCTGCTCGGCGCTGTCCTGGCCCTGGGACTGCCGGAGACTGCCAACAGACCGCTACCTGACACGGTGGAGGACGCAGAGAACTGGGACATGGGGTACTTTAATATGACCCCTGTTTTCACTGGGAGGGGACTTCTTTGCTTATTTTGAATACTGAGGGAAGTAGAGGTGAATTATATGACTTGATTTGCAGTTTCTCCATCAAAAAAAATGAGAGAAGTGTTTGCTTATCACAGTTCCTGCTTATTCTGAGTCACGGGTGTTCAGTGAGCTTTGCTGCTGTGGCCTTGCTGCTTAGTCTCCATGAACTTGAGCAGGACTTAAAATCTCACTGTCCTGTTTGTTCCTATGAGAAAACCTACCCTCTGTGTCTGGCTCAGTGTGTACTTTGTGTTTTGTCTCCCGCAGGTCGACTCCCAAAACGGATGACCCTCGGATGTGTGAAGACTTAAGCCAGTCGCCCTGCAGCACAGAGGAGCAGGAGCTGCAGCATTTAGCAACCCAGACCTGAGCATAATCACATGGATGCGCACATTATTATTCACACATTATACAGGCTCAGCTCCGACTCAGGTACAGTTCCTCAATCGTCCTCTATGCAATAACATGTCAGGTTCGGATTAAGAGCTCTATGCAAACCAAACACA
Organism: Trachurus trachurus; assembly: GCF_905171665.1. Taxonomy (NCBI): domain Eukaryota; kingdom Metazoa; phylum Chordata; class Actinopteri; order Carangiformes; family Carangidae; genus Trachurus; species Trachurus trachurus. The sequence continues at coordinate 21,160,855 of NC_139904.1, read as the reverse complement.
TCTTACTCCACCAGACCAGCATGCAGGTGCATGCGCATACACACAAAGCAGGCATTCAGTTCTGCTGCCAGGTCTGATCAACAGCCTACTGTTTTAACAAACGCAAGTAAACACAAATCGAAGTCAGGAATAGTGCAGTTTAGCAATTGTGTGTTATTCCTCAGAGGTAACAGTCTTATTCTAACTCATTACGTAAGGAGGCGGAATAAATAGTTCCCATAAAAACTTTGCAGACACACAGATTGTATGTCGGTATTTCTGTATTATAAATCCACACACATCAGCTCAGCTCAAACTTCAAATCCTGTGTTGATCTAAAGACTCTAAAGAGTTTGAACAGACTCTAATGCAGCACACAGTCCTGCTGAGAAGCCATTTTTTAGGACTTTCTATTTTTTAGTTTTTAGGAACATTTTAATACATTTTGTGTGTTTCATAAAAACACGTTTACAATATTTTTGTATAAAAGCATCTGTGGACTGTTTGTGGAATATCTTTGTTGTATCTTATGCAACGTTTTGAACGAGCAACTGCCTCGTTTTCTATTACTGTATACGCCCTCAAGCCGAGAGAGAAGAAAGCTAGTCCAATACGAATGCATGCACACTAGTTACCCTCAATTATGCCTAATGTAGCCTTTTGTTAGACTGCTGTAGTTCATTTGTAGCTATGAGAACTGGGATGTGACTGTGATCAGCATGTGAAGAGTTATTTGACTTAATCCGTCTTTTGTAGAAGTTTGTTTTCGTTGGAGTTGCCATGGTGACTTGGAGCTGTGAATTATCTAGTGCTTTTTTTTTTTTTTTTAAACATCTAAGGGCTGTTTACTGGTTGACTATTTTGGTGGGTGCACTGCTGTTGACTATGGGGTATTTTTTGATTGATTGTGGGTCATGTGACCTCAGAGGGAGGGGGGTTTGTATGGGTTTTTCTTCTGTTTTTGTTCTTTTTTCTGTGATGTTTTATCTGTAAAGCACTTTGTGCATTTGCTTGATAAGTGCTATATAAATAAAATTATAATCATTATTATTATTATTATTATTATTATGATGAATTAGACAGTTGCACAAAAACCTAGCATGGATGAGAAGGACAGATCATGTGGCATTATATGTTCGACAGCTGTTATTCATAAAGTAAAGAAATATGAGGCCAGTAGTGGAAAGCATGTATGTGGGGGGGGGGGGGGGGGGGGTCTGTTATTTTACTGCATGATTTTTGTAAAGCATGCCTTACTGCTGCACAAGCATTTGGGTGCATTGGAATAACCAGATATGTCACTGAAGCCAGAAAATAGAACATTTTTTCTTTCTTTTCTTTTTTTTATTGCATCGATTCCAACCTAGTGCATTTGCAACAATGCAGCAAATTACAAAAAACAAACCAATTATGAACAAGAAATGAAAAATGTCTCACAAAATGTATTTTGTACAACTGAAAGAAAGGCACTGTGCCTGTGTCATGAGCAATAAACTCATCAAAACCATGTTCGAAGAAGCAGATGTGCGCTTTGTGTGAATTGTGCGGCTTCTCCATTCACTCAATCACAATTCAACAGCAACATTTGATACATCATCATCTAGCAGTTCAATCTGATGACATCTACATCACAACGCTTCCAATATTAGGTTTCGTTCATCCTCACACACTCTCATAGTGGCTGTAACATATGGCCCTATTCCACTAGCTCGACTCGCCATGGCTCTACTCAGTTTTTTGGTTTTCCACTAGCCCCTAGTAGCTGGTACCTGGTACTAGGGGCTATGAAGAACTCAACTGTAATAGAAAAAAGACCTAAACCAAGTCGAGTACTGTGTAGTGGAAAAGGGCCTATTTAAATTTTCACAAAGGGGAAACAAAGCAAACCTATGCCAGTGTTACATAGGTAGCATCAGTTGCGACTCCACAGTTGTTATCCTTCATAGACATGAGGATGTAGCCGTCATTGCCCCAGTAGGTGGACCACGAGTTCTTTACTAACCAGTATGGCTCCCCGTCCAGGGTCCCGTAACCCACTGCCAGCACAGCATGGTCCAAATCATCAGTGGTATTACCTGCAAAACAAAAACAGACACACTGAGCCTGTGGGAAGAGGGAAGACAGTGGTGGCTGGAAGAACTGTGAACATCAGTGAGAGGTGTGCTCACCACAGGCAGGTTCATAGTAGACGCCGTGGCTGTAGAAAACAAAGGATCGATGGGAAGCGTCGATGCTGACGGCCACAGGCCCGTTTTTATACAGAGCCAGCTTCAGGGCGTTTGCGTCTCCGGAGGTGACGTTGGTGTAGCTCTTGATATGCGCAGTGAGCTGGGTTGAGTTCACGTGGCAAAACCCATTCTGCTCAGACAGGGAAACAAAAACATTTAAAATACAGTACACAGAAACCAGGAACATTCAAACATCATCATTGTGCTGAAGTGACTCACATGACACATAACCGATAACAATCTGCTTCTCATAACCAATGCCGATAACGTATTTAATAGTTTGTATACACACACACACCGGAAGGTAATAAAGGCTAAGATGTAGTGAGTAAAGATAAATAGAATATTATAGGTCTGCCTCTGACTTAACCAAATAATCACAACAAGAAGTCATGTTTATATGTTATATGTTTTTCTTCACAAATCAACATTTCAAATCAATTTAGGACTGAAAATGAGTGAAATCAAGGCAATGTTGGCTAATTACTATGATTATCTGTATTGATTATCAGCCAATATCAGGCTGATAATTGTCTGTACTGATAGTTGTTGTACTTCCCTTAACCCTAACCCTAAAGGGATAGTTCAACATTTTGGCAAATCGGCCCATTGCCATAGGTTTAGGTTCGTTACCTTTATTTGTCGTTGCAAGCTATTTTTAGAACGGTAGAGCAGAGCCGCGAGCTGCTCAGAGCTACGCTACAGAGGCTAATGGGATTTCTTGGTTTCCCTCATCAAACTCGTCAAATACACAATCGTCAAATACACAATCCAACAACTCCAAAACACTCTTGTGGACAAGTTGTGACCTGCACATTCACCATGCTATGAGATACTGTAATAACAGAACATTTACTTTTATTTGCTCTTGCTTTTAACTCTGTTTTCAGTGTTTTGTTTGTTTTTATTCTGTCTTATGCTTCTTTTTTTAATGTTTTGTCTTTATGTAAAGCACATTGAGTTGCCTTGGTATGAAATGCGCTATATAAATAAAGATGCCTTGCCTTGCCTTACCAGACAGAGTTGCTTTAGAGGCAAATGTAAAGGCTGCTTGCCGAAAAAACGGTTTTGCATGAATTTAACTGGAAAACAACTCTGTCTCATAATGTTTCTTTATTATCTCTATTAGCGTGGTGAATGTGCAGGTCACAACTTGTTGGATTGTGTATTTGATGAGGGAAACCAAGAAATTCCATGAGCCTCCGACCGTATAGCGTAGCTCTGCTCCGCCGTTCGTAAAATTAGCTTGCACCGACAATTAAGGGTAACCTACTGCTATGACTATAGCGATTATGGCAATTGGCCAATTTGCCAAAATGTTGAACCATCTGTTTAAAAAACATACAACATTGTTCTCTTAGAAATCACACTGTCTCTCCCGCCTCATACATGAGTCACTGACCAGACTTGACTGAGCTGCACGCTAGGGCCACACACATCATTTTTAATAAAATGAAAACACCTATATTCTTATTTCTGTCTGTATGTTAGGCTGACTTTGAATCTGAAGGTAAAAGTGGAATTAAGATTATAATGCCACAGTTACAGAGGCTCATTGTACTCAAGTGTTTCAAGTTGCCAGTTTTTCCTACACATAATTAGATGCAGTGCGTTGGACTCACATTTTATAGGAATTCTAGCAGTCTGTAGTTTGGCAGTTATCCCCAGGTTTAGCAAAAAGTAGTGCTGCCAACATGCGTTTCATTTTTCCTTCCATCTTTGAAACGTTTAGTAAAATACTGAACAGGACTGATTTCAAACTCAGTCTCGTTCAGTGATGACTACACGTGTTATAAGGCATTGGTTCTCAACTGGTGGGTCGGGACCCAAAAGTGGGTCGCGGACCCGTTCTGGATGGGTCGCGGACAGCTGGTCAAAAACGTAAATAACATTTAATGCACATCTGATGTTGGACATGTCTTTTATTTTGAAAAATAACTTATATTGAAAGGCACACGAGACACGTGAACACATGCAGTTGTAATGGTCCTCCTCAGTTTCTTATTATTTGCTCTGAATGCAAAGATATCAGTTTCTTATTAATGTGGCCTGAATGCAGTGAATCTTGTTTTGTTTTGTGGGTCTTTATTTTGTGCAATTTGATATTTATTCATTTTTGTGAACATGCTCTGAAGGCAGAGATGCATTAGAAGTCAAATATATCGTTTTGTTGGTCTCCATTTTGTGCAGTTTGATATTTTTTTATTCACTTCCATACATGCAGTTGTCATGGTCCTCCTCAGTTTCATTCATGTGCTCTGAAATGCACTTTGCTCAATAAAGAGCAAAATTAGTTTTTAAAGGCTTAAAAAAAAAATCTTGATTTGAATTCTATAAAAGTGGGTCGTGACTTAATGACCATGGGAAAATGTGGGTCCCAGAGTGAGACCAGTTGAGAACCCCTGTTATAAGGTACAGGCATCCTATCTTGAAATAGTCTCACCATTCCCATATAGGCTCCGTAGGTTTCTGTTGTGGCGATGCCTCCGTGTTTCATGATCCACTCGTACGCTCTCCACTCCTCCCCTCCATCGCAGCCGTTGTTGCCGAAGCCCCAGGAACAGTCCACCAGCATCTGCTGAGACAGAACCTGCAGGGAGCCCGTCTGCAAGACAAGAGGAAGGCTATGGGATCATACTACAAACACCAATAACACGTCCCTGCTCTGTATGACTTTAACTCTGACATACGACAACAAGAGTTTCAGCAGCTCAAAGCCTGTAAAATAAACTGACGGATTCAAAAAACACAGATCACACAGCAAAAGACGTTCGTGGGCTGAGGAAGAAAATCAGGTTAAAGGTCACGTAGAAGACACACTGAGTAAATAACAAGACAAGGCTGCGAATCCTGCTTGTACCATTTAATCATTACACCAACGGTTACCTCCAGGTTGCTAAGCAGTCGCTGTGAGATCACAAAGAGGTACATTTACAATTGGCCCCTGGGGGAATGGCTCTGTTTATGAACCTGTCCGTGGGGACGGGGACACAGGTCACTTCCTGCTGCCGTGCTGTGTGTCAGCAGAGGCCAGAGACAAACTGCTGGGTCCTCTTTTAAGTACCTCCACACAGCTAAATCAGACTGTACTTGGAGACAAGTGGAGAACTCGCACACGCAAGGTTCATACACTAAGCCTCACCTCTGTGGTCTCATTATATTTGATAACTGACTTACGTCCAGCACAAAAAAAAAGAAAAACGAAAGGATTAAGAATTTTCTTCATTCATGTTTTGTCATTATAGGTCAAATATTAGTAGAAATGTAACCAAGGAATGAAATCTAACTCTAATAGGACATTTAACTCAAAAAAATATTTTAAAAAATCATCCATGTTCCAAATGTTTTTAAAGTTATTTTGTTTACAACAAGATATCACACAGTCTCCCAGTGTGTGTCTGTGTCTAAGGGAGTCAAAGAATTTGGTCACTCCAATGGGGTGCCATCAAACCCCGCGACAAACAGGTCCAATGTTTGGGATCGAGTTGCTTAGTAACGCTGGAGAAGGAATGCCTTTGAGCTTCGCCTGTCCACGGGGTGGAGGCAGGCCAAAGCCGACATTCACTCAGCTGTATTCACACACGATGGAGTCTGTCTAATGTGAGCGAGAGTCACACAATGGCTCCACTCACAGCCATGTTTTTCTTAAGCGTTGTGGAGGCAAAACAATGACACCTTAACTGAAGGAAGAAATGATCTCAAGAAGATGACCGAGTCCTCAGCCTCACACAACGTCACCTTTCTTTCACTGGCAATGTGTCTGTCTGCATTTCATCTCATATACAGTATATTGGATCCAGTTCATCTAAATCTCAATAGTTCTCATAACAGATGAAGTCATTAAAGTGGTTGATTTAACATTCATTCAGATGATGGCCTCAGCCATGCAGTTAATTCAGCATTAGTCTAAATTTTCAACTTAACATTTAGCATTTCCTGATAACCCCCTCTTATCTGAGAGAATGCAACTATCTATGATGTACAGCACCATTTGTTTTGTCTTTGTATGTAATTTTATTTGTTTGTGGACCATGGGACTACGGATGGAAATTAGCTCTCTAGCTAAATCTGGCATATTTACATCAAATAATTGTATGTTCATGAATATGCAGAGAGCCATTTCAAATAAACTAATAAATGACCTTTTTCTATTCACATCTGACATCACAGTAATAGATTATACAGCACTTTGTGGGGAAGCTCCATTACAGCAGGTGTTTATCTGATGATACAGTGTCAAATCTGACCTCCTTCATCTGCCATGTAGCAACAGAAGGGAGGACTAACCCTATCTCAACTTTAGTTTCATTCACCACCATTACATCATCAATGCCAATAACTGCAATGCATATTAATCGCCCCGTGCTGAGCATCTGTGGCTTCAAAGAGCATAGAGGAGAAACCCAGACACTTGATAAACAACCTTCTGGGGCCAGTGACAAGTGGGGCAAGCGTCCTCTTTATTATTCTTTACCTTTAGGAAAAGAGCGCCCTCTACTGCTCCAGTGGTGGCAAAGCTCCAACAGGAGCCACATATGGCCTGGTCCTTCACTGGGGTCACAGCACCTGCAAGTACAGAGCCAATGTAAATTCATACATCCTGCCAACCACATAAGCATTATATACTGTATACATGTGTATGCCTATGTTTGTATGTATGTACCGTAAAGCCTCCAGTCAAGTGAATCAGGTACTTCCACCCCTTCATAAACCTTGGCGGGGAAGGGAAGCCCTCTGTTTGGAGTCTTTCCACGTTTCCGTCCCCTCATGGTGGTCAGCTCTGACATGGTGCGATCTGACAGAGAGTTCAGGGCCAGAGCGAAGGGAAGCCCTTCTCTGTTCTTGGAGTGAACATACCTACAGTAACAAACAAAGACACACAGATACCAGGTCATCTACTAAAATGTAATCTAAATCCATGTTGGACTCAATTCAATGCGGCTATGTCTTTAAAAAAAAAAAAAGATTGAGGTGGTGATGGTGCAGTGTCACAACTCTTCAGAATTTTTTTAAATTCCTCTCACCGGAGGTTATGAACATAGGCATGCTCCCTCTTCTCATGTTCCCTTTCGTCACTGTACTGACGCTGGAACTTCTCCTTGAAGTGGCTGAACATGCGCTGTGAGTGACCTGCAGCTGTGGTGTGGATCAGATCTTTCATGGGATTGGCCAACATGTGGTGCTCCACTCCTGGACCAGGAAATCCTCCACAGGTCATGCCTGTCAAATTGAAATTGAAAGGATAAAAATAAGTTTCCTTTAATTAATTAACTGGTCTGTATGCAACTACAGCAGGAGGCAACAAACCATCAGGCAGGGAGAAGACTTTGGGATCCACGTGAGTGCTGAATTCCTTATAGTCCACTAAGTATTTGTCATAGTGGGACCCCAGCAGTGTGTTGTATCCCATCATCTCATAGTGGAGGGGGGTAGCGGGCTCTTTGACATCTGCACCTTTCTCTGAATGGGTCACCCACAGCGTGTACGTGTTCTTCTTGTAACCAACAGTGGTCACGTTCTGCCAGACTTCACACAGCGAACCGCCGTAGTACTCCATCCTCAGGAACTGTGGAGGGGAATCAACATTGACTCAAGAGCACAGACGGAGATGATCTCTATGGTTTGGTGTTCAAAGATTACACTATAGAGTGCCGAAGCGGAAGCAGGAAGTAACGGCGCCATGGGTCCTTAATTCGGAAAAAGTCTCCATACAAGTGAACGGGAGTCCAAGTTTTATTTCGTGATCCGTTTTAATTGTGCCATGAGAAAAAAATATGTCCTCTACCTGTTTAAAACATCACGTTTCATGCCGAGAATTCAGCAGTTTGTTGTAAAACTATTGTAAAATAAAATTCAGAAGAATCCGTAACCAGAAAGACTACAGGTCGCGTAGGTGACGTCACACACCAAATGCCGCCCTTTCCCGTGTCAGTTGGTGACGTATTTTGTGTGGGACATCAGATTTGTAGTCCGTAGAGTGTCGTCACACAAAATGACTTTCATTGCCGTTTTACGATAAACTGCTGATTTCTCGGCATGAAACGTGATGTTTTAAACAGGTAGAGGTCATATTTTTTTCTCATGGCACAATTCAATCGGATCACGAAATAAAACTTTGACTCCTGTTCACTTGCATGGAGTTTTTCCGAATTAAGGACCCATGCCGCCGTTACTTCCTGCTTCCGCTTCGGCTCTCTATATGTAATGTATGCACACTGTACACACACCTGGAAGCCCTGCACATCAGGCAGCGACGCCTGTGGTGTGACCGTTTCATTCACCGTCCCGTTGGCCAGAAAGCACTTCATCACATTCTGCTCCACCTCTGTGGTCTCAGGTGTGATTTTATAGGCAACACCCCACTGCTCCTCCGCCCCCAGCTGATACGTCGACACTTGGCCTGTCCATCATCAAATGAGAGAAGTTAAAAGCTGCAATATTATTGACACTTTTAATGCAGCGGTTTCCACTTCCTGTTTTGCAGACTGACACTGCAACATGAAACAATCCCTACAAGGCAATGACAAGGTGATGTGATTCATCATTATTGGAGGCTATAACTATCATCCTGAATTATAAGTTACTTCATTTATTTGTAACGGTCTCTGCATATTCATGAACATACAATATGTAAATATGCCAGATTTAGCTCTAAAGCTAATTTCCATCTGCAGTCCCGCAGTCGCCGTCTCCAAACAACAACACCACACCTCACTGGCAGAGAGCTGACACACAGTCCTCTTAGAGAAAAACACATTTGTTGAACCAGTGGTACTACCATGCATTCAAAACACATTTTAACATTAAATCAGACCTCATTGTCCATACACTGTTGGAGACTGGTCAGGTCATTGACTAAGAGGTTGTCAAAAATAAGCATTTGTTTAGACTGCAAATCAAAGTTCAGACCAGTCACATGAATATGTAACATGACTCAACAGAGCAGGTTCCCTGATGAAAGTGCTTATTCAGTTTCTTTCACTTCTCGGCTGATACACTGAGTGATTATGATCCACCCTGGTCCTTTCGGGTCTGACACAACCAGCTCTCAGTTTCACATCAGTAATTCAACCAAGTAGGGAAAATACAGAGTCGGGTTTAAGCAAAACAGCCCTGGGGTCAAGAGGCGACGCACCATGGTAGTAGTCTATTCTGCTGGACTTTGATGCGAGGTCGAACCAGGCCTCAAATGGCTCCTTGATCTCAGCGTAGGGAAGAGAGATCACTCCTGCAATGGAAATGTCAAAGTGTTAAGAAACGAGGCTACGGTTTGAGATAAAGTTGCCCAGATATTGTAATCCTCATCTGGTGCAAGCATTGGTTACCTTTGACATGGTAGCTGCTCCCGAAATCTGGAGGGGAGGGGACTGCCTTCCCCTCTGTAGCTGGAAACAAACACAAGGAATGCTGACAGGTGTATTCTCAGGCATGGTATGGATCTCCTCCATGTTTTATTTACATACGAGTACACACAGGCATACAGTAATCCGATTCTTACACTGAAATGTAACTGGAAAGACAGTCTATCGTTAACACTTGAAAGGAAAATAAAAATGCGGCAATTCAGCCAATGTTATACACATATGGCAGAGAGAGGGAAGTCCTCTGAGACGGGTTTCATGAGGTTTTTGTCGATCAAATATTGCATGGTATATTAAATGAAAGACGAATTAAAGAATTGATGTAATAGTTTCGATTTGGATCATTTGTTTTAGGCAGAACATAGTCATCCTGATGAGCAAATTCAGTCTTAATTTATATTTCTGGCAGAAGTTTGACGTGATTTACACGAACCAGCACATTTCTGAACCTGGAAGACCCGCTTTATTTGTATTTTAACAAGACTGACATAGTTTTCACCGATGCTACACAGCTTATTGTAAGATAAAGTATAAGTTAGCAACTTGAACGATAAGGTAGCTGGCACAACACCTAGCTCCTCTCCTAGCATGTAACTTAGCTAGCTCAATTCAGGCATAATAAACAGAGGAAATATCGTCCCTTACCTATGGCAGCCCAAAACAGAGCAGCAGCAATGTACCAGCACCGCATTTCTTCTGCTCTTTGTAAAGAAATACAAGAAAAAGAGAGATACTCGGCCCAAACTCTAACACAACCCCATGACTCTGCAGGCTGCGCCTCTCCAAAACACTTATTAAATAACAGACGCAAGATACAGACGTCCTCTCTCAACCAATCAAATCCTGGCGCTGAGGATTTGGGCCAATCAGATACGAGAGGTGGGTTTCGTTCGTTAGGATACCATGTGATTTGTGTCATATGACTAAACCTCCGCTTCTACTGAAATTACTCATCTCACGTCCAGTCAAACCTCAGGAAACAGCTGTTATGCTTCTCATATAGACCTAGCCTACTTGATAATCATGTAAACAAAAACAGACTTGGTCTGAAGTAGGGGGAGCTGTAAAAGTGTAAATAGTATAACCAAAGTATAATAATAACCTAATTTAATAATAACCAACACTTCACCCAATTCTCAATTTCCCTTTGCACTAGCAGTGTCCATAGCCTATTTTTTTTTACTAGTTTGTGCTTGTTGAGACATGTGTCTAAGACTTCTGATATCTGCTCGCTGTGTGTTTTCTGGATGGAAATATGACAGCTACTGAACTCAAAGATTCACAGATTAACTCAGTTGCAACTGAGCAAACCTGTTGATGATGACTGTGTTGCTGACAGTGCTGTGAAAATGTATTTATATAGGCCTATATGAGATTGCAATATGTCAGCCATTAACCCATATTTGCCACACTATTTGTAGTGCATAAAAACATGTTCCTATAAGACACAAGAAAGATGGTGGAAAGCCATTCTCAACCAATGTTGTCATAGATGGAGTCAAGTCCAGATTGGCCAGACCAGTGTACAAGTCAGTTAGAGAAGACATTTCAACTAAGCTTGGAGGAGATTATCACCTGTGAGATGAATCTTCACTGACTGAACCATGCAAATTGATACAAGTTCCTATGATAGGCTAAAGTGATGATTTTTAATTAAAATTTCTGGATCTATGGACTATAGGTTTGAGTGGACAGTTCAATGTGCTGCCACAGTAAACTCACACTTGATCAGTTATTCTGAAAGTATTAAATTAACTGTATCTGATGTGAGAGTATTTCACCTGTTTCCTATTGCAAAGAGTTTGAGTTATGATGAGCCCTGTTGTTCTATGGGACAGAATAGAAACTCATTCAACACATGAATGGAGTTTCAGATTTCTAAGGTTATCTGATTAATTCAACACCAAATCCTTCTATACACCATTCTAAAGTTTTGTTTTTGCAGCAGGCTTGACTGCCCAGTGTGTGTGTCTCTTTTTACCCCCTGCTGCATCCTGGGCAGCAACAACATTTGTTTTATTCTATTAATGATGATAAACATCTATTTAAAAAAGATAAAATTCACACATATGATCTTTAATGCATGTCTAGCTTTGGGGACATATCTTGTCACTATAACATAATGTGTGGTTTCCCATCAACTAAAATCATGACAGACTGGCAACTTGTCCACCATTACCGTCTCTCAGCTGGGAATGGCTGTAGCTGCCCTGCATGGATAAACACGTTAACTTATCAACAATCAATGGATAAATTGACAGAGACCCTGCAAAAATACAGAACCTAAACATGCCACTAGGTGTCAGTATTTGACAGAATGTGGACAAAATCTGTTTTGTGAGTTGACAGGGACCCTGACAGATATTGAAATCACAAGATACACCGTAATTGAAAAGCAGCATTTTAGGAACATGTGCAGACATGCAGAAGAAAGAGAAGACCAGCAAGACAGGATTTAGAGAGGAAGCTGTGTTGCTCTGAACTCTGTCAGGTGGGAGTCTAACTGAAGTCATGAGATAACAGTGCAACAGTTGAGCAGGCAGTAGGACATAAACACAGTCAGTGTGGAAGCACAATAACAGCTGAGAGACAGAGGAAAAGAAACAGTCAGCAGGAAAGGTCATTTTCTAATGGTGTGTTTTCATGAAAGGATGTTTGTGGTGAACAGCACTAAACATTATGACATGACATGACATGAAGGCTGCTTTTGAGGAAGGAATCAATTCACAAATGTAACTTTGTGGTTGTGGCATTCATGCCACACTGAGCTTCCCAATGGAAAAATAATGGTTTAAAATAAAAAATAAAAACAGGCTTAAATGTTTTCAGTAAGTGCCCAAAATAACTGTTGAACCTTCCCTGGATCAGGATGTGCTGTTTACAGTGGGTTAATTGTGTGGGGCGGAGGGTGAACGTGTGTCCAGCCACAGCTGAGGCACAGTAGTGCTTTGTAGTTTAAATCTTGTTACAGGTTCAGGCGTTCAGTGTCCTCTGCTGCTGTAATTCACATTCAGCCGAACAAGTTGTTACTGTGTAATAATTCAGTGCTATTTCGAGTACAAAGTAGGCGAGTCAGTGGCAATGCCAGACAGCTGTGTGTGTTTGGTCAAAGGCCTCAGGTTCCTCTAACCCCACTCATTGCGTAAGAGCTCCCCCCGACACCCTGGACAAACACAAATATAAGTTCACACAGTATGGAAAATGATCTTACCCTGAAGACTCATTTTATACCACATTCTCCTGCTTAAAGGGACAAATCACTGATTGTGAAATACTGTAAGAACCTCAAGGGCAAAAAGACACAGTCACTTTTACATGAAGCACATTTTTATTGCTTATTCTGTGTTAAACAGTGACAACAGTAACCACAAAACATTGTTCATATACAAGAATACAGGAGTATAAATATAGAATATCTGTACTACAGGGTAGTATTTGAACATTTATCAAAAACACAACAGACACTCAAAACGTTTTCAGTCAACCACACACACAAACCACCTCAGACGGTGTTTTTTTTATTTTGCACTCATTCACTCACTCATACACAAATATCCATGGAAGACCATTTTGTTTCCAAAGGTTCAGTCCCATCTCAAGTCTTCATTGTTTAGTGCTCAGAGTACTGCTTTACACTCCAGTTCCTTCCTTGACAAAAACACCTCCAAAATAGCCTCCAAGTCGTAAATAACGAAATAACAAGCGTAACAGGAGGAGTTTAAAAATCAAGGCAGAAAAAAGAGATAATCCAACAGGAGACAGTACAATTTTGTCCCACATGTAGAGATTCAAAGATGAAAAAAGCTCACAAAGTTCACATTAATACAAAAGGTTTCTTAGTGGTGCTGAGTGCAGCATTTTTTTTTTACATCAAGAAAAGTTATTAACCACATGAACTTTGACATGTCACTATAAAGCTACGCCATTAATGAGAGGACTGGCAGCCTCTACCGTATATGGACAGTCAGGAGATTTGCTGCACTGTTGTACATCACAAGAGGAAAATGTCTTCATGGCACAAAAAGAAGGTGTTTGTCTTTGAGCAGAAACAGAGCTAATGGTAGTTTTGCAACATGAAAGATTGGGATGCATGGGAAATGTAGTCTACTGAAGAACCCCTGCACTATAGTGTGAAATAGAGACCACCAATCACCCTGTCCCCGCTCTTATTTGTATACGATACATCCACATGGTTTTACAATTTGTTTACCAATGATATACTGATGTTCAGATACATTACATATAGCACCTTTAATGTGACACCATCTGATGAATGTACGGACATAATGGCAGCTTGGTTGGAGCAGTGAGAGTGCAGCTTCCTCTCATTGATTACAGTCGGCACTTCGTCCTGCTCTGTTCCAACTCTTCTTTCGGTGAGTCCAGTTCGAGACTTGAAGCTGGGCACGGTGAGTGTTTTAGCTACGACGGACGTTCATTAGACACTGTTGAGTAACAGAATGGTAGTGGCTGAGCTGGGAGAGGAGATTTCAGGGTTAATATAATGGGGGTCTTGCTCATCCCCAGAGTCCCCTTGTTTGTGTGTAACAGTCAAGGTTAGCTTATTCAGACCAGCCTCCAGCGTGGCCTCTGCTCCCTCTGCTCTGTCACCTGCAACACACGCACACACAGAGGGGTCAGTTAACACATGTAGACTTGGGGCACAGATTCACTGTCCATAGGCAGATGAAACTGCATATAAAACAGATAATGAACAAATAGTCAGGTTAGCCTAACATATTTCCAAGGATAGAATTATGGAGGATTTAATAATAATAATAATTTTCTGTGAAATTTTCCTGATGGTGATCAAGACTTCATAAAAACATATGGGCCAAAAGGTGTAACTAGGTAAAGGTATAACTGACCTTGAACCTATTAAGAAATTTACTGCAAGGAAATTTGTTTAAAATGAGTGAGTCGTGGCTTACTAAATTAGTAAAGTATAAAATAAGTCATGCTAATCATAATAGCTCTGAGTTATAGTGTCTGATATCAAATCCAACCAAGACTCATGAATATTTGACTTAGATGGAGTACTGATAACACTGACAATGAAAGTAGGCTACAATATGAACATTTAGAAGATTCACATTATGTAAAGGAAAGGTTCAACATTTTGGGTAATTCTGTTATTCACTCTGTGTCCTATAGCCTACTGTACAAGAGATGGAGACCAAATTTATTTAGCTTAGCGTCAGTTAGCAACCCAGATGGAAACAACTAGCCCGGTGTATGGAGTTTGTTTAATGCAAAAACAGAAATATAAAAATGACCTTTTGTAGGTTTTAAGTGCCTCCATCTTTGTGCAGAGACCAAAACAAAGCCTGAGCTTGCCCATCATCATACCTAACAAGCAACAGCACTATGAAGTGCTGTTGCTAAATGACGTTTGAACATGTGTGTGTATAGATAAACAAAGGAGATACTGTAACATGTTCATTACTGAACTTTAAAGGGTCTGGTAGGCAGATTTCTGAGCTGTTCAACCAGGCGAGCTGTTCAACCTTTATGCTGAGCTAAGATAAGCCAAACTCCACTGAACTAAGCTAAGCCAATGATGTTTTGATTCCTAGAAGAGTGAACAGACATATTTCCCAAAGTGTTATTATTCCTATCATGCTCCACTACAAGGATACAAGACATTTCCCATATATTGGATGAAGCATCGCATCGGAAGTCAACACAGATGTACACGCTGATGTGATGAACACACACCTCTCTCCTGGTCGCAGTCTGGAGAGGAAGCTCCACTGCACTGGCTGCGAGGGCCCAGGAGAGGTGAGGCATGCCCAGAACCACACACCGAGTCTGGGTCATTAGAGCTGCAGGGGCTCAGTAACTCCAGGCCTCCGGGACAGGAGGCGGAGAGGACGGAGGACGAGGGAGAGCTGGACATGTAGGAGTAAGGGGTGTAGAGGGAAGAGGACGGGTAGGGGCAGGGCATGTCGAGGGGGGTGGAGGCAGAGGTGGAGGGATGGGAGGAGGAGGAGGAGGACGGTGAGGAGGGCACGGGTTGGGCTGAGGAGGTGGAGTGAGTGTCGGTCTCCTCCTCTGAGGTGCTACTGTGACCGCCCTCTTCGTCGATTGACACTGACACCACTGAAACACACACACGCACACAGATATGAACATTACAACATGCAGACGCAACAGACGCAACCGACTGAACTAAACGAACAAACCCATAATGTGGATGATGAATGAAGATGGCGACGAGCTTCGGTTACACTCACTTGACAGACCGTCCGACTCCATCTTGAAGTTGGCGATGTCGTCGTTGGCTCCATCTCCCTCCGCACCAACACCCTGCTCCCTGGTTCCCATGGCGAGGGAGCGTCGCTGGGCGTGTATCTCCTCGGAGATGCTCTCTAGGTTGCGTAGTGCTGCGCGGTATTCGGCCTTAGCAATCACAAGTTTGGACTGATGCTCATCCACACGGCGCTTTAGTTGCTGTGAGAAATCAAACACAACTTTTTTGTAAAACTGTGAGTAGATATGAATTATACAGTTAGTACAGTAATAAGTGAGAACAGCTTTTGGCAAAAAAAAAGGTGTTATGCAACTATGCTTGAGTAATGACTTTTAATGCATACCTCGAGCTGTAAGTAGTACTTGGCTTTCAATTCAAAATATGGTCTGTAGGGGAGAAAAAGAAGAAACACTAAGAAAGAGGGAGAAGAAACTGCAGGAGGAATAATACTCCTCTATGAGCAGTCACATTCCTTGGCTCTGACATAGGGAGTACACCCCAACATTGCACAACCAACACACAAAACATCTGGATTGCATCAGATGACAGAAATGAAGCCCCTCTTTCCCTCTCTCTCTCACTCTCTCTCTCTCTCTCTCTCTCGCTCTCAACACACTCATTTCCAGAGAGGCCAGAGCAGGGGAAAGCTCACATCCACCCTAATCACAAAAGAAACAAAAGCACAGACCTGGATTTGTTGATAGAGCGTTTGAGTTTCTTCTCCAACTGCCTCATGTGGCTGATGCAGGAGTTGTAGTTGGCTGCTGTTTTCTTGTGTTCAGCTTCACTGCGCGTTCTCGCCTGCTCTGCCTCCATCACCTGAGATGATCCAAGAAAGACAGTTTATATTAACATATAGTAATCATGCTGACTAATTGGACTTGCGGCATCAGTTGCAGTCTAAACCTTAACCTCAGGAACAAATTACTTGCTGCAACATTTTAGCGCTGTGCGTCTTGCAACATGTGCCTACCCTCTGTGTGGCATGGTTAAGCATTTCCTGCCAGGCCGAGTCAAACTGACGGCTGTCCTCCTCCAGCAGCCTCTCCTCAGCGAGGGCGATGGTTTCCTTGGCTGCCCGCAGGATTTCCACCGCCCGCTGGAACTCCTGAGTGGCCTTCTGGGCTTCCACCTGGGCCTAAAGTTCAAAGAGAGGGGAAGTTATAATCACATCAAATGTGAAAGCAAGGCCGCTCATTCTTGAAGATAAATTTAAATCCGCCCTTCAGGTGGAAAACATTGCTGCTGTGAAGCTTGTGGTTTCGTGACTGAGGTTTCACACAGCTCTGATGTCATGAAAGGTGACAAGTGTGAAAAAGCTGATGGAAAGCTTAAATCATTGTATTGTCACAGCTTGAAACCTGTAAAATAGATTTTTTGTTTGTGATTTTTGACATGCCAGTCAGTCCAGTTCTCAGTCTTACATGGTATGAATGCAGCAGTCGTTGTTGTGCTGCTTCAAGTGCATGATTGTGCTTGTGATTTCTGACTTATATTTCCTGGTGCACCAAGACTGATTTCTTTTGACAGCCATGGAAGGACACAAAAATTTTGCTTTGCACGCATATACACCCAACCACACACATGCGCAAGCGCACACACACGCACACACACACACACACACACACACACACACACACACACACACACACACACACACACACACACACACACACACACACACACACACACACACACACACACACACACACACACACACACACATCCATGCCTTGATACAATAGACAAACACAAGCTTTGTCACTAAGAAAATCTGCAACACTTCCTGCCCACAGTGACGGTCAATGAGGAGAATTATTCACATCACGCTGGACATTTTTGGACCCACTCTCTCCCTGCTGATGGGAATGATTAAAAGGTCAGTTTACTGGATAAATACCAAGATTGAACAGTCACAGTATGTATGTTTATTTTCTCTTTAATAAGATAAATATAATCATGAAAATCTGGAAAACTGGATAATTCATATTTGTCAATCTAATGAAAACCTTTATCTTGGAAAAAGATCAAACTGAGCTGTCGACTTCATCGGGATTTGGAAATAAACAATGGTGAGGATGTACAGGACGCTACAGGGATGTGTCTTTCATTCATAACATTCACATTAGATTTATGTGTAAATAATATCATCAAAGGCAGGAAAAACCTTTCTTCATAAAATAAAAAACAACTTGTGACTGACCTTGTACCCATCTTGCAGGTTTCATTTCGAGTAAATGAAGCACAAACACTTCTGCCCCAAGTAACATGACATAGTGTATAATTTCATTCTCAAAAGACACTCCCACTCTGTGGTTAGAAACTTTCCTATGCCCTCTTTCTGAAAGAAGCTGTAATGAGTAGTGTGTCGGTGCCAGTTGCCCTGTTTAACTTGTATTGTAACTTGTATTGTGTCTGTGTTTTGACTGTATACTGTAGCGCTCCAATGGAAACACACTTGTGTTTCTATTCCTGAGCAATTTGAAAAGATTATTGTTGCAGCTCAATGGCCATTTATATCTCCAAACTAAACCAATTCATTTCTGTTTGAATTTTAGCATTTCACAGTTTTAAACATAAACTGTTTGAAATTCCAATGGATGTTTTTGTTGGCGCGTTTTATAATATCACTAACTTACCAGAGAGAAAACTATGAATTGATCATCAGTTACACTTCATTTCAAGGAGTCACTAAATTTATTATGTCTATAATTAGAATACCAACAGTAAATGTAGCCGCCAAATTTATGAGAAACCTCAACTGACCTGGCTACTCTTCTGTCAACATATACACTACCTATGTACTTCTTCTTGACTGGTGTTTTCATATTGGACACACTGAAAATTAGACTTATTAATACACTGTATTTACTGTCTGTGCATGGTAGCCAACTGAAATGTTAAGAATCTGGTAAATAAAACACTTTACCCAGAGTGTGATGAGAGGGCTTACACCTGCTCCCTGTCTGTTGTAGACAGATGTTAGTACAAATACTTCATGGTGTGCCCATGTCTAATTGTTCAAGTGTAGTTAAGAGCAGCCAACAGGAAAAGCTGTTCACATCAGCCTTCAACAATTGTAATTCAAAGTTGCAGATATTGGGGACATTCAACAGTCAAGTAGCATAAATAGCCATTAAATGGAACGTTACGAGACAGAGTCGTTTTCAAGGTAAATTCATGCAAAACCATTGATGCGCGTTCCTGTCGAGAGCAGTTTTTCAGCAAGCAGTCTGCATTTGCCAAAACAACTCTGTCTGGTAACGTTCTGTTACTGTCTATCTCATAGCGTGGTGAATGTGCAGGTCACAACTTGTCCACCAGAGCGTTTTGGAGTTGTTGGATTGTGTATTTGATTAGTTTGATGAGGGAAATCAAGAAATCCCATTAGCCTCCGTAGCATACTGTAGCTCTGAGCAGCTTGCTGCTCTGCTCCGCCGTTCTAAAAAATAGCCTGCACCGAACAAATAAAGGTAACAAACCTACTCCAGAGACTATAGGGATTATGGCAATGGGCCAATTTGCCAAAATGTTGAACTATCCCTTTAAGGCACATTTCATAGGAGCGATAGAGTGTGTGTATCTGGTTTTACCTGGTGAAAAATTGCTACGAATATGTAAAAGCAGCTAATTCAACCCGATCGTCTTGTGAGACTACAACACTCTGGCAAAAGGACAGCGTGGTTCTCTCAGCTGTTGCACATTTTTCTCACAGACCTCACTGACTCCCTGTTACATTAACCCCTGTAACACGACCTCTTGCCACTGACAGACACGTCTACGATAAGGGGTCCAACAGTGACGCAAGCAAGCAGGGGTCTGCATCGTCTCACAAAGGTAGCAAACACAAACAGTGCTATCTTCTGCGCCGTCATTAGCTTGAAATCTGCATGTTGCAGTGATTAGATTATGCTATCAATGGTTGTCGAGGCTCCTTCAAGAGTTGAGGAGATAGAGGGAAAGGATGGGGGAAAGATAATGGTTGCTCTTTGAGTGTAATCTGTTAGTTTGACAAACCGGCAAAGATGAGTCCCCCTACTCTTTGTCCCTTGTTATGACCCATTTCCCAGGCTCAGAGAAGGGAGGGGAGGGGGTTGCAGGGAAAACAGAAGGAAGGTGATGGATATCTGATGACAAGGAGCGACCATGAGCGAGGAACAGAGAAGGAACCAACGCTACATCCGTTGATGTTGTGCCGTCCTCCACAGGGCTTCCTGTGCGCACATTTCCTCTCAGGGTTAGTGTGTATCCAAAAAACTTCCAGTGGCAACCCAGACTGTTGCTATATTACCTCAACTGACAAAACACAGTCACCGTGGTTTTTTTTTTTTTAGTATTTCCAAAGGTGACACATCATTTGACACACTGGTGAGTAACTCACATCAATAGATGGAGCACAAAATTTGTCACTATCTTTATGAAACAAAAGCCTGTTGAGCATGTGACAGCATACAAATGATGGGCTCTGTCACCAGTTTATTAGCTTGATGTCATGGAGACCACATTATCTGAGCAAACAATACAATGGTTTAAGCCTGAAATTGCAGCATCACCTCATGATACCCACCATGACTGACTGTCTATCTCACTAGGGTGTTTTTGACATCTGTGTGTGTGTGTGTGTGTGTGTGTGTGTGTGTGTGTGTGTGTGTATGTGAACTCATTTCTAATTCATATGCCAGACACTGTCACCCTGTCTGACACCATCCGTCTCTAAAAACTCGCCCCATTTTCAGTTTTTTTTTTTTTTTTTTTGGGGGGGGGGGGGGGGGGGGGGGGGGGGTGAGAGGTAGAGGGTGAAGAGGTAAACAGAGGTAGCTGCAGCAGACAGGGTGGGGGTCACGGAGGGGATACAGCAGACAGACGGCCCGACAGACAGACAGACAGGCAGGCAGTGGTGCAGAAGAGAATGCTGGGTAAAAAGGACAAAGGATAGGACAGTACAGGCAAATTCCTATACACCCACCCCCCAGCCTGATGGAATGTAAGGGGGAAAACACAGGGGGGGTTGGGGGGCATGAGGATGGCTTATAGATGGGGGTAGGTGCAATAACGTGAGTGTGTGTGTGTGAGTGTGAGGAGGGGGGAGGTGTGTGTGTGTGTGTATATTTGTATGATCTGACAGGGTCAACGAGGGGAAGCATTTGAATCCCTTTAAAATGGGTCATGTATCAAATATTAAATATTCATCCATAAATCATGGCCAGACAATGTTGTTGTTTAACCCGAGGGCTTGATCGGCTTTGCTCTGTATAAACCCACTGATCACAGTGTACACACACATAACCACACCACACACACACACACACACACACACACACACACACACACACACACACACACACACACAACCACACACACACAAGTAGGGAGGAGTTCTGATCCTTTCACGTGAAAGCAGGTACCATCAAAATTCAAAACCCCCCAGTAATCTCCTTCCAGCCACGTGTTTCCGTCAGAAGCAGGCGCCACTGGCAGGTACAGTAGTGTATCATATAGCAAGGACACACACACACACACACACACACACACACACACACACACACACACACACACACACACACACACACACACACACACACACACACACACACACACACACACACACACACACACACACACACAAATACACAATCTATTTCAGTTGGACAGCTCAGCTCTGACACACAAATGTCAGGCTTCTGATAAATGACTCATAAGCTCCTTCCTCATTGGCTCGGACAGGGGGGCGCTGGCTTTCTGAATTTCTGGTGCCATCCAATTGGAATCGAAACGTCAACGGGCTGGAGAAGTTAAGACAGTAAAGGACGTGTCCCAGCGCAGAGGGGACAGCTGTAACCACTAGTGAAGTTGCCCTACTTTGCATTAACCTGCAACAGAGCAGCAACTAAGCATGAAGCCACAGACACCTCAGTGAAGCAGCAGAGGAAGCAAGATTATGAAAAATATGGCACGTACAGCATTTTCAGTGCAACTCGGATAATTCCTCTTCTCCACAATGAGCTGGTGTGTGTATGTGTGTGTGTGTGTGTGTGTGTGACATTAGCTTGAGGATACAGAGGTGTGAGTGTGTTTATAAATAGACAGCACGTGACTGAGCTTCCTTTAAGTAGATATAAACTGAGCTCTTTAAACTTCTCATCTCTAATCCTCAGTAAACCTGCCCTCACTCTCTGTCTGCCGACCTCGGAGTCAACCAGGTCCCTTCTGTGAATAAGTGTGTGTGCATGTGTGTGTGTGTGTGTGTGTGTACCTGTCTTGCTACTTTGCGGGCCTCCCAGTACGGCTTGGAGTCATCCACGGCTCGGCCGATCCTCTTCACCTGCTCGTCCAGCTTCACCGTCGCTTCCACCAGCACTGCACGAAACCTCTGACGGCAGTCCTACACACAGCACAGCACACACAACGATATGATGAGGTCATGAACTCCTCACAACAAAGTTGGAAACACTCAGGATAAATAAACTTGTCTAGTTGCATTGTTCTGTGAATGGCAATGTTGGCCCGTCACCACTTTGGTCCAAAATATCTCAACAACTGTTCAATAGATTATTGTGAAATTTGGTTCAGACATTCCTTATTTCCCCCAAAATGAAATGCATAAACATCACATCTGCTACATAACTGCATGGTGGCACTGTGGAGGTGAGAGTGTCCTTAGCACCACTAGCTGCTAGCATAGCCATAGAGACGTGGGTCCACTGCACTGCCCTGCTGCTCCTGATCTATTTGGCCCTCTGCCCCCAAAGTGGTTTCATCACGGCTCTTCTAATTCAAGTCATCACTAAAATGTTTCCCACGTACAAGTACATACAGTACACAGCTGTGGCATTCTCCTTTAGTGGGTCTTATTACACTCTGAGCAAACCTTATATTCTTTAGTGGTGAAATCATGGATAGGTATATGTGAGCTATAGTATAATTGGCAACGTGTGTGTGTGTGTGTGTGTGTGTGTGTGTGTGTGTGTGTGTGTGTGTGTGTGTGTGTGTGTGTGTGTGTGTGTGTGCGTGCGTGTGTGTGTGTGTGTGTGTGTGCATAAGTGTGTGCACGTTTTGGCGTAAAGCCCAGAGTGGCAGTTTATCTGTGTTGTTCATACATGAGTTCTGTTATCTTCTGAACGATAGCAGAGAACTGAGGCCGGCCATCTGTTTTTATGTGTAGCCTACACACTCACACACATGTAAACATACAGCGATGTGTGTGTGTGTTTATTGTTGTATCTGTTGGCCTATACAGTATGTGTTATAATTTGCGTAGTATGGGTTTTTAAGTGCAGCAGCACCTGCATCCTGTTCATTAAATGGACAGAGGAATAAAACAGAGGTTGAATGGTGGGGGGAAAGGGAGAGTCCCCTACAGGAAGTACACTTCCTGTGACATCACTGCGTTTCCTGACTTCCTGTTCCTGTACTGAGATAGTGACGTAGCACGTAGTCTAAAGAGGTAAATGATGCCTCTAAGCTATTGCTCATAGTTAATAGTGACACATCTTAGACTTGCTGTGTTTACCACTGTCTCTAACACACACAATCTTTCATCTCTGCCAGGGCACATAAGAGGTTTAACATCATGCTGGCAGAGTGAAGAACCTCATATCTGAACGTGGATTTAACCTCAGATTTCCTGAATCCCCTGAATCTACTGTAGCCTACATCGCCCCTTAATCAACTCCAGACTGTGCAGGGAAACAGCCTGCAGCCTGCCAGCGGCACGTTAACATTCTTCAGCTCCTGACTTTCATCTCAGCCTCTTGATGAAGCACCTTCTTCTCTGTCTGTGTATGTATTTATAGTATATGCTGACTCTACTGACATATTCATATAAGAAATAATGCAGAACAACAAACAGCAGGTAGTTCCTTCACGCAAATATGTAGAAATAACAAGGACGGTCCTATAATTTGTTTCCTGTTATTTGCTTAAAAACATGAAATAAGAATATATAACAAGCTCCAACACACAGTCACTCAGTCCACTCTCTCTCTCTCTTACTGACTCTATCTGTTATTATATCCATACTGGCTCTGGTCTGTGGAGTTTGGATGGGACTGAAGGTCTAATGAGAAACAGAGGAGGCCTACTTTGAGGAAAAGAAAACCTGTGGCCTGTTTCTGGAATGTTTTGACTTTTGGTGAACAGTAACCCCACTGGCACACATTTACATTCAAGCAAGCAGTGGGAAAAAAACATGTACCTATCGTCCCTCCTCCTGCTGCACTTTTTTGTTTTTTCCTCGTTAGTAGTGTTTTGTTTGTTTTTAGGACTGAGGTGGTCAAGGAGAGCACTTGATATAGACTGTTCCGAATGTGCTATTCAAATATTATATTTAACATTCAGCTCACACGCTACTTGCAGCACCAAGAGTTCATAAAGTACAGTGCTATTTAGGTGGGGCGGCAGTCTTTTCACTTTTTCCCTCAGAAGCAGCTCCTGCTTTTAGAAAAATTTCCATCTTTGTAAGACATTCCATTCAAAGCTCTCAAAGCACTGACCTCGTTGCTAGGCAAATTCCTGCGACGTGTTGGAAACAAGATGAATTACTGTATCTCCAAGAACTGTCTGGATTTCACACTTTTCACAGTCATATGCAGGATTTTAAGTGTGAAAGTGAGAGTTTAATGGCTCCTCGAGATGGGTGTTTGTGTGGAACAGCTCAGCCATGGCTGCAAGTGTTTACCCCAGAAGGGAGAAGGCAGTAATGATGATGACAGCAGCAGTGTTTTGACTTACCTCCAGTTCACTCTCCCAGCGGTTAATGTCATCTGTGGACTGGTTCAACTTCTCTAGTTCGCCCTGTTTACAGACAACATGGTGTGCAACATGGAAAAAGAGAGGGAGAGAGAGTGCTTAAAACAGATTGCATATCTGGAGGCTAAACTGTGTGACTTCAGTTTACCAAATTACTGAGCATGCAGCCTCCAGTGTGTGTTGGAAAAAATGTTTAAGGGACAAATTCTCTTAAATCAATTTGTGACCACTTCACATTTGATTGCATGAACAGAAGCCACAGTCTATCATGTAATTATCATCTAATTATTTCTAATGACACTATTACTTGGCATGGAACAATAATGATACCATTGTGCAATATTTGAGGTTTAATGTGTTGTCAAGCACTGTCTTCCCTCACATTAGGGTTCACGTTTTTTGTTTTGTTTTTTTCATTTCAATGTCACTTTCACCGGTGGCCACATCTGGACTCATGAATAAAAATGAATCTCACCTGAATTCTTGGGTCCACTTCTTCCTCCTCCTCAGCACACTGTGAGTCCTCGTCACAGTTGTTTCCACTTCGCAAAGGATCCATTTTTCGGGGTTTCTGGAGATTTGTGGCAAAAGAAAAAGGAGGGTCTCCTCTGGAAACAAAGCGCGACCCCGGGGTGCCGGACAGCGGAGGGTGTCCAGCGGTGGTCCGCCCTCTTTAACCTTTACGCAGGGCGCATTTCATTCTTAAGGCGGTTTAAATGCGTCAGTGGGTTTTGAGAAGCAGAGGAGTCCGCTGTCAGCAGGAGCGCGTCCGACCGCAGGGAGGTCTGACTCTGACTGTGGAGGATCACAACCTCTGGTATCGACACTACAAGAGCTGTGGAGGAGACAGCGTGAAAGTATCTGTAATCATCAATCAGACTACTTCTGGCCGAGACTTTCAAAATAAAAGTTCGGTGAAATGGCCTGCACAGCAGGTTTATATCTCAGTTCAGTATGTCAACAGATAGACTTAAAAAGAAGTACATCAAATTATTGGGAAATGTACATGTAGCCTAATCGTCTTGATAATCAAGCAATGGTTAATGTCAATTTTAAATTAGACAGTCAGTTTCTCAGATGTGAACATAAAGCTACACACTAGGCCTATACACTACAGTTTTAATGGTTCACGTGATGCGGAGTTTGAAACCATGTACAGGAAATAGGTCTATATAAATCTACGGTATGTGCAATATGTAGCTACACGTTGTGTAGCATTCAAACATTTTCAAAATGACTGAAGCACCCACACAGTAGATGTTTGTTTCTGTCTGGTGCTATAGTGCTAATAGGTAGGAGCTTTAGTATAGACTTTGATTTGATTGACACATTTACTCTGTGGTCTGTAGCTTTATTAGCCTAAATGTGGTTGATATAACACGTTTACTTTCCAGTAAATCGCGCTTTTATTTTGACGGGACACCGGCTCCAATCATCCGGTCTCTGTGCAGTTGTGCTTCTAGCTTGACGCAGCTCCAACCCGGGACTGAGAGTTGGTTTCCTTCGCCCTCTGGTGGCGAGGACTCTTGGGAGCAGGCAGGGAGGGTCAGACTGGAAGTATGATAATGGCAGCAGCCTAAATTCCTGTAAACACTGTAGACAGTGACTGTTTATGTAGAGAAGTGGTTCCCATGAAGTTGCTGTGTCTATTTTCAAAGCTCCTCGCACAAAAAGTAAATACAGAAGATTCTGCAGAAGTGCTGTTGGTTTCTATCATTACATTTAGATATGATTCAATCATATCTATCAATACATTTTCAGAGATTAACATTTTATTATAATATCAAAACATAAAAATAAGGCTTATTCAGGATTACAATCTTGATCATTATTGTCTTTAGAAATTAAACTGTTCTCAGCACTAGATGAACTCAGATTTTGTGACATTTATAATCAGATGCTTTTCAGCAGTGTAACCATGTAACATATTATTTTAACACCAGTAATATCTAGGATAATAATATCACTGTTGCTAAAATTATAATTGGCAAATAGATCATCCTATTATAATAATTAAACACACATGGGGAGATGCTTCTGTGATTTGGGTCAACTGATTCTTTGATGACTCCTGAGGATAAAAATATGCCATGGCAGACTCATTTATTAGTTGACCTTATACTCCATGTCCATGTGGTGCTGTATTATGTTCCTCCTGTAGCAGTCTGTCTCTAGTATAATGTCGTGCCTCCTTCGTGATGTCAGTAAGTTAAAATTATATGATATCTACAGCCATGTAGCCTGCAGTGAGAAAGTTGGGAGTAGGCCTATACAGCGCCTCAGATATGGACGGCTGCCCGGCTCCACTGTTCGTCATCGCGTTTTTTCCAGCGTCCTCCTGCGTATGCATGTATGCGACCGACGGGCTGATTTCATAACGTGGGGAGGAAGAGAGGAATGGGGCTTTGAGAACGAATGAGCACCAGACCAGGTAGGCTCTATGCACCCACAGCGTTAGGCTATCTCTATTCCCGGGCCATGCAGACGGTGCGCTAGAGGAGATGCGGTAGTGGAGGCTGCTGATGCTGCTGTCCGATCAGCTGTTATTTGTGTCTTGAGCATCATCGCCGTGACGGCCAGAGAGATCGAGATCAAGCTCCGGAGCCAGGGACACCGCAGACCAGATAACAGAGGATGGAGTTCAAGCATCTGGTGGAGGCGGCGGAGAAGTGGTGCTCCGGTAACGGTAACCCGTTCGACCTCATCTTCGCCGAAGAGGACGACGAGAGGCGGCTGGACTTTTACGCAGAGCCCGGCGTCTCCTTCTACGTGCTGTGTCCCGGCGGCACCGACAGTTTCGTAAGTGAGCTTCTGCAGGGCCTCTAGCTGTGCGCGCGCGCGCATTTTGTGCGCGTGCACGCGTGTTCTTATAGGTGTTGGTGGAGGTGGGGTTGCGCCTGCAGGTCCCGGTTTTTCAGCTGATGGACATTGGAGGGGAGGGGAGGGGAGGAGAGGGGAAGGGGAAGGGGTTTTTGGCAAGAGGGGAGGCGATGATGTCATCTCAGTTTGAGTGCCCCCCCTCCTCAACAACATTCAATCCCTCTGTGGTGTGTTTTCCTCCATCATTATCAAATGCGATAACCCTCTGAACCACTACACCACCACGTTAGCTAGGTTAGAAAACCATGCATGAGGCCTATAACTTTCAAAATAAAAGTCGCACAAACAATTGTTCTGTGTTGAATTTGGAGCACAAACTAACAAAATAAAAAAAAATTGAGGAGATCTAAGAAAAAGATCAGTTACTATTTTCTCCTTTACTGTCAGTTTTATTTTTAGCCATGAAGGCAAACACACTCGTTGCCAAAAAGCTCAAACTCAGGAAGGCCACTTCTCTCCACAGTTAAGTCACTGATTTATAAGGTTTAAGAGTAATGCAGGTAATGATTGAATATTTAACAAGGAACCCATTTTCATCACATTATTTTGAAGGAATTGGCGCCACTTGTCTGCTCTGAACCAGGACAACTGATCCTAGAGAAACACCACTTGTAATATTGTTGCTGTATTGGTATATCATACTATAATTCTATAGCACAATGTGGTTTTAATTCATAGTTTATCTCTAGAGACTTGGAAAGAGTTGGAAAAATGATCTCATGTTGGACTCGTTTTGCATAAAACGGTCACATTAAAAACCTTAAGCACTATCAGAAGCAGCCTTGAAAACGAATGCTGCAACTTGATTAAAATTCCCTTCACTCCCAGAAACAATAGTGAGATACTGTATGAGCTCATTGTAGCCCTGCTGCTCCAGTCATCCACAGACTGTCTTGACACAGCTCACTGGCTCCATCCTATACCAGTGTGGTGCAGTGGTGGTGCTATGAGCCCTAAAGCTCTGGAGGCCAGACCCCGCCCTGCTCCCTCCCCCTGCACAGTGACAGGGGCTAAGAGGGGTGGGGAGCAGATGGAGATGACCCAGGAGCCAGGGCGTCTGTTCAGTCAGTAACACATTATGTCACACAACGCGTGCCAACGTTGTGTGTTCGCAGGCCCTGGCTCGGACTGTCCCGCACACAGCAGAGCAGGGGCTTTCCATGGCTGATGATCAAAATGAGAAAAATATAAAACCAGACAAAGCATCACAGACGGATATCATCCGAGAGGCGGCACACCGAAGGGTTAAACAGCAAAGTCATACACACAAGATGCAAGTGTATAAATACAGTACATCATGTGAATTGTTGAAAGTCTTTCTTCCTTTTGTTTCACTGTATCTTCCTCTCAACTATCTGCTTTAACACACACACACACACACACACACACACACACACACACACACACACACACACACACACACACACATGCGTTCAAGTTCTTTGTCTGCTATGCTCTCTCAAATTAGCTAGAATAACTCTCTGTCTCTCTGTAGGACGCTAGAGATCTGGTTACACTCAATCAATACTGCTATCAGCAGGATGTCTCACATGTTGTCTCCCCCTACCCTCTTCCCTCTCTCTCTCTCTCTCTCTCTCTCTCGCTCTCTCTCTCTCTCTCTCTCTCTCTCTCCCCCTCTCTCTCTCTTTCTTTCACACACACACACACACACACACACACACACACACACACGCATTCCTTGTCAGTTTATGTTGTTTTTCCCAGAGCGGTGTGTACCTACCCAGCACATGAGTTTGTCCACTAGAGGGTGCTGTGAGCTCACACCCACCCTTGCAACAGTACAGCTGCACATCACTGTGCTAAACTCTGTAATTTCCTCCCAGGGTGCGTTTTAGTAGTTTTCAGTAATCCAGGTCATGTGACGATACAGTGTTACAGTGAAAACAACAACTAGATTTTGCAACATGGCCTTGAAGACGTTCCTCTGCTCACCTGGGATTTGCTGGGAAGTGTGCTCGGCCTGTGTGCTGAGATGCAACCTCGTGGGAGAGTCCGTCCATGGAGCAGCCATCCCTGAACAGTCAGGGCAGGATAGCATGACATTACTCCTCTCTGCAACGCTAGTAACATTTTTACCCAACACTGTTTCATGCCTTTTTCACATGACTCTGGTGTGACCCTATGAAACTAAACCTTAAATTCCATTAGTTTACCTATTAACAGTGTTTGAATGGAGGTTTTCAATGAATAATTAAAAGGATTTAAAACAACTTTATAGTAAAAATTATCAAGATGACAAGAAAAACAGAAAGTCCATCCTGTGTGGATCCAATTGTATTAAAACACCTTAACTTATCACCTAATCAATGAGTTAAAGTGAAGATTTAGGATAAAGTTGATACATGTAATGTCATTTTTATGTTGTGTGGGTTCCTAACCTTTCAAAACTGTGCACACAGATTCTTAATGTTATATTCAAATCATTAAAACAGTATTACATCGGCCTCACCCAAGCATTTTGACAAAGCAGAGCATCTGCTATGTTTTACACATCCCAGTTATTTACTCTAGGTCAGTCTACTCTGCACACTTGGCCAGGTGTCCCTAATAACATTACTTAATACATAACCAAACAGTTTGGCCTTTAGACTTCAATTAAACAACACTAAAACAAAGTGGAATTGCCTCAGCGGCCTGTCCTGTGTTTATCTAACAATTCCTGTAAGTGTGGTTGGATCTTTTATGTCTATTATTAAGGTCATTTATTTAATATTGCTAGTTGTTAGTCATAAAGATGTAGATAATCTCCCTGTACCGGCCTTTAGGGCTCATACTGGCTGCATCCATCAGATTACACAGACCTTGAAGTAAGAAAGAGTTATCGTGGCTACAGTGAATTACAATGGCAGTGCACTTGACTGGCACATGTGTGATATGTGTACAGACATTTATGTAATGAATGCAAAGGGAAGCAGCTGTTGTTATTGTTTCACACTTTACAACAAGGAACACAAAGTCCTGAACAAAGACATCCTGACTAAGTGTGTCATTCATGAGCTAATGGTGGATTCCCAGGCTCAGTAGCCTCTTGTTTGGAGTGGTGCTTGTGTCTGCTCTCCTTGACAATAAGTAATGGAGTGAAGTCATCATGAAGTAACGGTGCTCTTCTCTTAAACAGTTATTGTATTATATCTGTGGCACAGGGAAGTCGTGATTAGTTTTGCTTTTGCTTTATTGAGTCTCTGATTTAATGATTCATGAAGAAACTGTTAATCATTTGACACCGGCTCATTAACATCCCTTGTCACAGTCCATCTTGTGTAATTTATCATTATCTAACATGAGGAACTTGACTCCAGTGTATCAATGACCTACTGACTTCGTTGAGCACTTTGTTATTGAGAGGTCTGCTCCTCATCTGTTTCTTAGTAAATATTCAGGATTTTGTGTTTGTTCAGTTTTCATGCCTTTCTTTGCTGCCTTTCCTTGAACAAATGGCTCTTCAACTGGTTAAATTGCTTTGCTCTAGTTTTTCTGTGCAGTATCGCCTGTAACCCAGCTTTTCTATGTATATTTACTCTTATTGCTGTAAGTTGTGTCCACATGAGGTGAAGCAGGTGTGGTGGTATAATTCCACCCATTTAGTAGTTTATGTGGTGTTTCTTTCATCGCTGCTTGGAAACTGCAACGGGAGTGATGTTTGTTAATAGTTGTGTTTTTCTGTGTGTGTCTGTGTGTGTGTGTAGCATGTGTGGAGCGAGAGTGAGGACTGCCTCCCCTTTCTACAACTGGCCCAGGACTACATCTCCTCCTGCGGGAAGAAGACCCTCCTGGAGGTGCTGGAGAAGGTCTTCACGTCCTTCAGGCCTGTAAGGAACCAACACAGAGTTATGGTTTACTTTGCCACACACTGCACGATGAGCAGCACACTGACCTCTGCTTGCTGTGTCTGCAGTTTTTACAGTCCTGATACATTCTGTTCTCGGTGGTACTGCACAGACAAAACATCGTGTTGAACTCCACTCTGAAAACTTTCATGTAGCCCTGCTTATCAGGCAGCAAATGATACAACACTAGAATGGGATAAAAAGACTGTGATGTTATTTCTGAGAATATTCCAATCTGGTAATATTACTGTAATTTTATTTTCAACAAACCTCAAGGAGAGGTAGTGGTTTACTCTGCCTGAAGTTATCATTGTACACATACCACCATGAAATCATGAAGGAACTAAATTGTATTACAATAAAAATCCCATGTACCTATCAATAATGATGTAATTTTTATGGGATAATGTTATAATGGACAGCATGTACCTTTAATGCGTTGTAATAGTAATAGATTTATGAAAGGGTTATGTTTAGTGTTAAGGTTATTAGGCATTTATTTCCTCATTTGGTGACTACATTAATGAGATCATTTATACCAAATCTGTCAAATCAATAATTGATACATTTCTTATAAATATCATATGAATGTGTAAATTAAAGGGAAAGGAAAGTCATATATCCCTTAAATGTAGTGGGACCTTTAATAACTTTCCGAATACCAAATATAGATTAAATAAAGACATCAATGTTAGCATAAGGACTGTGGACAGGGGGCTACATTTAGCCCGGCTCTGTTCTAAGGTTACAAATGCTGCCTACCTGAGCTCACACATTATATGAGAGGCCCACTAACTCCCCCTGGGTCTCAGCTGATCGTCTGGCAGCCACACAGTAATGGCGAGACTCCAGGAAGTCACTTCACCCAGCCAACAAACAAAAGTCTCACCCATTACCCCATATAAAACCACAAGACGCCCTTTTTTCTAACCTTGATTTGTGTTGATCGAACAATAACATGTTTGTCTGTGAGCTTAAAATGTGCTGCGGCTTCATATTGTAGCTACCATCAATATCTAGACCTAGCTCTCAGCAAGAAAGGGAAAGTGTGTTTTCAGGAGTAAATAAGAAAACCAAACCATATTAGGGCCATTTGCACACATTATGATACATCCATGTCTCTAACAGCAGCTCCTCTGTCTCTCTCTCTCTGTTAGCTGCTGGGTCTTCCAGACCTAGACGACGACAGCTTCGAGCACTACCACACTGACATGGAGGGGGAACCAGGGCCTGACCAACAGCAGATGGGGGTCAGCCAGCAGTGATGAGGCCCACGAGGAGGCCTGCAGCTGCGGGGCAGTGCTGCCTATGAGCCCTGGGCCTCCACTCATCAGCCCAAACACTCTTATCCAAACACACACACACACATACTTACAGTCGACTTGCTAAAAAAAAAAATGCACCACCATGTTCTTGAATGTCTCAGTGGCTTTGCTTCCCAAAGAGTGCACTCTGTTGCACTTTGTTGACCCCTACTAAACACACATGAACACACACACACACACACACATACACATTAGGGCTACGTGAGCTGTAGCCATGTACAATGCAAGAATCATAATCATTCACCATTTGGTTAGTTAAAGTTCCACAGCACAGCAATATTACATCAGCCTCAGCTGGCTTTGTTATGCAGAAATACAGTCCGATGTTATTGCAATACACACTTCCCCCCGTGGCTTTGGAGATGAATGTGACAGATAACCTACTTTCCCCGCGTGTCTGTTAGCGCGGAGGATACGTGAGCGCCAGATGAGAGATGAATGGGTGAAAGCTGACGGTTTGTGGCCAGCATGAGGCAAACAGGGGTGACGCAAAGAGGAGAGGAAGGAGGGTTGCTGTGGCAACAGAAAAGCGGTACAACGTCTCATTCGGAGAGAGAGAGGGAGAGAGGGGGAGGAAAGGAGGGGACGGAGGATGTGTGGCGGTGATGAGGAGTCAGGTGGGGCAGCTCTCATCCTTAAAACCTGTTTTCAACCCACTGTTCCAATAGTTGCATAGGTTACAGTCAAAATGCATCTCACACATTGGCTCCTCATGTGGAAAGTGTTCAGCTTTACAGTAG
This sequence comes from Trachurus trachurus, assembly GCF_905171665.1. Taxonomy (NCBI): domain Eukaryota; kingdom Metazoa; phylum Chordata; class Actinopteri; order Carangiformes; family Carangidae; genus Trachurus; species Trachurus trachurus. The sequence continues at coordinate 21,127,493 of NC_139904.1, read as the reverse complement.
CATGGGTCATATTTTGGAGGCGTGTCTCTTTAGTGTTTCCAAGACTTAGAAGTCACTTTAACAAAGAAGTTTTTAATGAGTGTTACGATCACATGACCATCACAACAAAGGCTCATGCTGCAGCTTAAGGCCCTTCCTGGTTTGGGTATCTCGTTGTCACATGACACTCTTAGTTCTTGTAGTCTTCCTGGTTGCTGGTGGTTCACAGTTTAGCCTCTCAATGATGAGATACACACTCCTGAATTTAGCCCACATCTCTTTCGCGCGTGTTGTTTTGAATGAACTTGCTTCTTTCAAGGTTTTTGCCTGACCATAAATTTAATGAGTGCACACCCAAAACTCCCCCCCACCCCTTCGAGTGCTATCACAGGGAAGAGAAAATATTATCATCAGCCTCCCTTCGCCTACCCTGTTATTTCTAATCTGACAGTGTGTTGTTGTATGTCACCTCCAGTGCACTGTGATGCTTCAGCCCCCCAGCCCCCACCTCGCCTTCGACCACTCGATCCACATACCAGACTGCATCAGATTTATCTATATCTTTAGCCCGTTTACTTTGGCTTGTAAATGTTTTTGTCTTTTTATTGTCTCTTTGAATGTTTCTCATGCAGTGTATCTTCCGTTTGCCCTCCGATGTGTGTGAAATTGTTCAATAAACCGTGTGAACAGAGCCAGTGCTCCACAGGCGTGTGTTGGTGGTGTGTGTGTGTGTGTGTTTTTTTGTCTTAATGGCCTGGAGTTAATGGGACACAAGGCGTTCAACATGGAGGGCTTTTCATATCACACAGTGGACTGGTGACCTGCTGCTGTGCCAACAGCCCCGCTGGTGTTACTGGGCTTGACGTCACGCGCCACCTGACGCGCCCATTCAAGCCTGCGTCAAGCATGAGGCTGAGGGAGGCCTGGACAGGAAGCAATTATTGGTGTTTCAAAGTAAAAGCATGAAAGGTGCCTGTTGAATTTCAGGGGGCAGCTGTTCCCTGGCCACAAGCAGATGGCAGCAGGATGCATTTGTAGTGTTTGTACCATTATCTGTTACTAAAGTACAAATCTGGGGTACCTACTCTATTGAGATCATATAATATAACTTTATGGCTCTACTCTGCAATTTTTAAGAGTACTCTGTTGATTGGACAAGACAACTAGTCCCTCGCCATAACGATCTGCATTTTACACATGAAACAGAAACGGCAACAGTTCAGAAAATAGTTAAAATCAAATCCACCTCAACCATACAACAGTAAAATGTTATTTGCACATTGATATATCAATACTAATAACTGAAGAATCTAATATAAAATACTATGACATTTACTATGACTTTCACTACATTTCCTCATTATTCCATAATTTAATGGCATTTACTTGTTTACTTTTAAAGAGGTGTCCTTGTATGGTAGTACTGGTATAACTGAACATAATTGAAAAGGTCTGAATATCTTCTTCGCCACCAGGAGGTTATTAAAAATTAAATGCAAAAAAGCCGAAGAAAGGACAGTGCTATAAACTATAGAGTGGCTACACATTGCTGCTGCAAATACATTGTGGGAGATACTATGGGGAAAAAACTGCTGGAGAAGATATCTTTCTCAGTATAGGATACTACTGGATATTATGGACAGTTTTATATGGTGTCCCCAATAGGCTACTTTTACTTTGAAGGCGAATAGGTCTCATTCTGGCGGACTTCTGGGTAAATTGACGGAGCTGTCTCGCGGAGGGAGGAGGGCAATCCCTGCTTTTATTTTTCTTTCCAGACGAACACAGTTGAGCACAAAAACAAACTTGAACCAGGCGAGCTTTGGGTCAACACTTGAGCTTATGTGCTCGTCTGGGGCGGAGGCGTTGAGGACGTTTCACCGAAGAGATTATTACCCTTCTTTATTTCTTCATTGTTGGAAAAAAAGGGAAGGGCTCTGACAAGAAAAGAAAAACAACCATTTGGAAATTAAGTTGTGCGTCAGTGAGTGCGCACATTACGCACAGAGCACAGTATGAAAGTTTGAGATGTTGGATCAGCTCGCCTGCATTGTTGTTCGTGCGTTAGGTTTTATTTCCTCTGTTGGTGTCAGATCTTCAGGACTCACTGCGACCATGTGCCGTGGCTAAAAACTTTAAAGCGCACTCTAAAAACCTTGAGGAGGAAAGCCTGAGACAGCATGGGGGCCAAACAGAGCAGCCAGGTATTTGACGGCAGAACTCGGGCTTATTCCAGCTCCGACCTCCCATCTTCAAACTCCAGCGGCGGGGAGAGGATTGCTGGGTTTAGGTACACAAATGGACCCGATGGTCCCCGGATTCGGTACACGGGCGGAGGACCGACCAGCTCCGGGCTCAGTATACCGACCGGCGGCAGGTCAGGGTCTCGTGGACACAATCAGAGTCTCGATGGCACAGATGGTGACGATGAGGAGCAGCTGCCTCCCGACGGCCACAGACTGCTTATAGGGTCGTTACCAGCCCACCTTTCCCCTCACCTGCTGGGAGGTAAGGGTATAACGCATGGGTGGCAAATCACCTACAAAACATCTGGAAACATCACAAAAGAGTAATAAGCTAGACTCTTGTCTATAATACCTTCATGATAATGTTAATCTCCTGTTTATTGATCCTGAAATACACAAGAGTATATCGAATAGAGACTTCATATCATACTCCTCTACAATATAGTGCCCATTGTTCTTAATAGGCTTCTGACTGTTGCCCTTATCTCATTCCACTTCCATTTTTAACCTCGTGTGGCATAGCTGTAATATTTCTGCTCTGTTCAGCTCTGTTTGTTCAGCGTTGACATGTCACTGAATGTTTGCTACCATATGTTTATGACATTGCTTCAAGTTCCCATAAAGCGTAAACACATCAGTTGCCAGAGCTGCTTAGTATTTTTCCATTTGACATGTGATACCTGGCATATACTTGTAACTGTCTGATGACTGAGTCCTTTGTTTAGCACTTCTGCACTTTTCATGGAGCCACAGGTGGTTCTGCTGCACTGATCTGTTGTTTTTTAGCCCTTTGTCGTCGTCTTCTTCTTCTTCTTTTTCTCCTTCTTCTTTGTGTCTTGCAAAACTGACTTGTTTTTCACTCCAGCTAAGAGGGAAGAGTGCACTATGTAGGTCAGCAGATAAGAGCTTCCTGCTGGTTACACATTGCCTGATACACTCATACACACACACACACACACACACACTCATGTACAACTTCCTGAATCCACAAGTCTAGCTGTTTCACAACTGGTGGGTCGTCTCCAGACCAGACCACAACAGAAGATCAAACTCACGTAACAGGGCCAGTAGACTCATCTAACACCCCTGTTATTGGAAAAAAAAAAAAAAAAAAACACTTCTGTAAAACAGATCTGAACTTGTATTGTATATTTTCCCAGAATCCCCCCCACCCCACCCTTCGTCTGATTACTGGCACAGGTCATTTCCTTGACGAGCGTGCGTAATCACAAGTAACCTCATCAATAACCTTTGTTCATTAGATACATGTGATCTTGACTTTACAGTCCTCACCTCCCCTACAAACACATGACACAAACATGAGGTTCACAGGCAGCCAAGCAGCAGAGATAATGACTGCCTGCATATAGGTTGCATTTGTTGTTTTCTCAACCGCTGTGTTATAACGTTAAACAGCAGGTTAGCTTATCTCAGGTCAAGCAGCTCCTGACCTATTAATCTTGATGCAGCTGAGAAAATGCAGAGGGTTGTGAGGTTAAGTGTATCTGGGTCGAACTAATGAATCTACTTTGAATTTTATTTTTTACACAATCACAAATAAGGGGCAATAAATATTAAGGCAGCTCAGTTTGAGGATGGATTCATGGCAATGACACGTTAAGATTGTATATGTTTAGGTAAGCAGATTGTTACAGATTGTGTATAGCAGACAGACAGCTGCTAAGTGCATGCAGGTGTTAGGACCTGTGGGACGGTTAAAGACTGTTACAGATCATGCAGACAGTCCCACGCCCTTTCTTGTGTACATATCAATAAATGATTATGTGAAGTGACGCTGGGAGACATCTGGGTCCTCATGTTTGTGTTTTTCCTCCCAGGCTTCCACTGTCCTGTCTGCTCCAAGTTCATGGCGACGGATGAAATAGAGAAGCACCTTCTGATGTGTTTCAGCAAAACACGGCTCACCTACAACAGTAAGCAATCTGCACTGGAAGCTGAGGTGTATGGTTTTGGTTTTTAGACACAGTGACCTGTTGCATCCTTCAGTCTTCAGTCAGTTTGTTTGGCTAAAAATGAATCCACTAACAGCGTGTGAGAATAAACAATGACTTATATAAATGAAGTTGCTTCAGAGGGTAGCAATACCACAATGATTATATCATTAAATATTATAGAGGTTTCCAACTTTTGACCCCTTATGACCCCATAAAATAAATGGGTGTCAACATTGCAGCTTATCAACACAGGTCAGATGTCTTATGTTTATACTAGATTATTATACTGTAGATTTTGAGTGACAGACAATTGTTTTGTTTTCTTTCTTTTTTTTTATTCATGCACTATTATGACCCCTCATACTCATTGAAGGACTTCTTTGAGGGTCTGTATATTTCATTCTATAATTACAAATGAATATTACTTGAAATGGTTGGTTTATGTTGCCATACGTTCTGCTATATTTACTGTCGGGTAGTTAAATCAGATTTCAATTCAATACTTTATTGTTATTGTCATAATAACACAGTTATCCATAGCAATGAGCATCTGGCAAAGAAGTATTAAAGTGCAAAAGTGCCTCACAAATTCCAAAATATGTACTGTGTGCCTTTTAGCACAGAAAAACAAACAAAAAAAACAATATAGTGCAAGAGGGACGAAATGCAGCAGTGTAACATTCATTTCATTAGATTATGATAGTTTTTTCATCTTTAAGTTAACTGAGAGTTAGTCAACTCTAACTTTCAAATAAACATAATGGAGTAGAAGTTGCAGTATTTCCTCTGTAAACATCATGGAGAAGTAGAGGGTTGCACAGACAGGAAGTTATCAAGTCACATGAACCTTAAAAAAAGTGCAGTATAAAAATATACTAATTTATGTTCCACGTCTCTCTTCACTTCCCAAGTTTTTTTGCCGAGTTGTTTCTGCAGCTGGGTCATGAGAATGATAATGAATATATATTAAAACGCATTAAAAGTCTTGTCTTAGATTATAGACTAAAAAAGTTTTGCAGAACTTATTATCCATAGAAATGCATCTGCACCAGGATGTTATGAAAAGCAGTATGAAAAGATCAAAGCAAATGCAGCTGCACATCTATGCAGCCTTTCATAGGCGTGCAGACTTGCTGTGTGAGCACCTGTGTAGTACACACCCATCTATATGTGCACAACCGGGAAAGATAAACACATCCTCTCCGTAGATATACAGTTGTCACTACACACACTTTCTGCTTGATGAGGCTTCCTGTGCTTGCAAGTATACAAACAGTAGATTGTTGTTTGTCTTCAAGTGTCGATGCATGTGCAGAGAGAGACACACACACACACGACTTGCACAGAAGCATAACAACATATACATAGATATACAGCATATAGATATTCAAACTCCCTCATACTCTTTGGCCTCAGGTATTGACTGTAGAGCTTGTCAAAGCTGAATATGCAGATTATGGCACAGAAAAAACATGTGCCTTGTTACCTGTTCTCAGTTTCATCTGATCGGAGGCTCAGTTTTCTCTTCCTGTTTTTAAAATACACAATTGAATAAAAGTGAAACTGTGCTCCATAAAAACACACAAACCGAACACCTTTGGTACCAAAGGTTAAACAGATGGTTATGCTGCTCTTAGTGCTTGGACTGAACATCTGATACAGGGTTTGGTGTGCGAGACAGCCCTTTGCTCAGTTTGTCTCTGTATTGTCTTTCTCAGAGGACATCCTGTCCAGAAACTCTGGGGAATGTGCCATCTGTTTAGAAGAGCTGGAGCAGGGAGACACCATTGCCAGACTGCCCTGCCTCTGTATCTACCATAAGGGGTAACTAACAGATGCACACATGCTCCCACATACACACACACACAAATCACAAATTAACAGATTTTAACTTGAAATTATTGTGGAACACTATGTTCTCATCACACTGTTCAAGAAAGCAAACAAGTGTTTGTTCCCTGTTTGTTCCACTGACCATAGGTGGTGATGCCAAAATGCATTGTAAAGTCCATTTGAAACTTTTCCCAAAGCCCTGACTTGTCCGTCTCTCACTACTCCTACCAAAGATAAAATATGTTAATGCAAAACATGTCCAATTTTTTTGTAGAGAACCCACAGTCAGTGAATAAACCAAATCAAACAGATGAACCGCAATGAGAAAAAAATATGTGATAGAATATGTAATTGCAATAATTATTACAAAAACCCTCCTATTTAACTATTTACTTAAAGGAATGGTTTGACAAGTAGAGTAAATAACTGCCACTATCTTTAGATAACGTGAGTACAGAGAAATTTGCCTATGCCCTTTTTTTTAATCTTCCTTTGACCACAAGAGGTAAAGTCCCTGTTCTCCGCTTCCTGTTTCAGGTGTATAGATGAGTGGTTCGGTGTGAATCGCTCATGTCCGGAGCATCCTGCCGACTAGAAGCTACAGTACAGAAGCTAACGTACAGATTCAATCAACTGTGCATCATTGCTGTCGACTGTGTGCCCTGATCATATCCCAACACTGTCTGTTCCAGCCGAGCATCAGCGCTCCTCAGGGATTGTGAGACATTATTTTGCAGGATTATTCATATTGCCTCATGGAACTGCGATGGACTTTGGATATACGTATTTCCCTAGACGTCGTGTGGATGTTCAAAGAACCACTGGTGGAGTCATTTTGTCTCCAGAAAATATGTGAATGTTTCTCTTGCCACCTGCTGGCTTAAAGAGGGATCTGAACTGAACTGTTTGGCTTAACAGGGTGTGGTTTTAAAGCAGAGGACCTGCATAAGCAGCATGGTGGAAGAGTCTCTGTTCAGCAGAGATTAAGGTGGATGCCTGTTCAAAGACTTGTTTAGAAGGCTGAAGGCTGATGTTGTGCAATGTGAAAACAGCCATACAGAATAAAAGAGACGCCATATCAGCTTTAAGGGATGATTACAGTGTTGATGGTAGTCAGGAACTAGATCCTAATTTCATTGCAAAAATGTGCAAAAATTGGCTTTCACTATCTTTTGTTAAACAATCATATGTCCTAGACCAAATAGTCTAACATGAAATAGTTGGACTTTGTTAATCATTTGGCCATTCAGAACCACCGTCATGTGATTGTGTAGTGTAGTGGTAAAATTAAGGATAGGTTGAGACATATCTAATGATGATTCATATACTCTCTCTAAGGAGTGCCATAATATGCTGCTATGTGATAGACTGGAAAGTTTTCCTATAACCTTTGAACCGTTGTCATTGTACTGTGTATTTGTACTGTAATGAGTTGCACAACAATAAATGTTTTGTCGTATGTGTCTTTCCTGCATAAATGATTCCATGTTTCTCTATATATCAATATGCCAATCAAAAAGAAAACATCCTTCAAAATACAATTAACTGATGGTATGACTTATGCACTGTTTCTGTGGGGCAGTAATAGATGAGAGGAACGAGGAATGAGGAAATGCAAGGAATTTAGATCAAGCCAACATGACACAGAAACCTATGGTGTCACATATTTCCAGTAGGAAGTAGGCCACAATGCAAGCAAAACAGCTGATCCCCAAAATTATGAAGAGAGGAGTGAAGAGAAGTAACATTTCCCGAGGAGTGGGCACTGGGCATGCAGGAACATGGATGAAGTGGTTCAAATGTTCTCGATGTTGCAAAATGAGCAGTCTTATGAAAAGTTGTCTTTCAACTTACTTGAGCATTTACAAAGATAATAGCTCTGTATTTTTTTTTGTAAGTATTTTTCTAATGGCAAATGGGAAAGACTCTAGGAGGAGGAAGTGTTTGTAGGATAGCTTTTACCTGAAAATAAATGACATGAACTTCATTGTGCGCTTCATTAAGGAGATGAATTTAGTAATATGGGTATAACCTTTTTAGGTCATATTCACTTGACAAATGTTAGAAACTAAAAATCACCTCACATTTGTCAATAACAAGCTGTCTTCATTCCAATCAATCTTATAGAAATACATTTCTATTGTTCCATTGGAGAATTATTGGAGTCCATGGAGGTATAGGTTACTTAGGCCTATCTCTTGTCAATTGAAGAATCTTTCACTCCCTTAAAGAACATTAAGGGAGTAAATGATGGTCCTTGTGTATTTGCTGTCAATATTCGTCTTGTAATGTTGTTATGTAATGTTATTGAATGAAAATTGATGCATAATGTCACTCACTGTAACTCGATCTTATGAATCCACAACGTTTAGATTTTGAAGCATACACAAACTTTATGGTTCATTAATTGTACGCACAAACAACGTCATCACGTCACGTCGACGTCTCTCGTCGGTGACGTCGCGCGTACCGCAACGTACCATTGACGAACGAGGTTGTTTCACCAAGAATCTACCTTTTTTACTACATAGGACATTTACTTGGCCATTAAACCAACTTCTTTTTGTACTTTTGGGTAAGATAAGTGTCTCTTTGTTATATGACATATGGTTTATTCCAGTCTAGTAAAGTTATTTCTCTCTTTATCCAGACTTTTCGTCGGCTAGCTAAGGCTAATTCCTGCTTGCTAGTATCAGCAGGCTAGCTAAGGCTAATACAAGCCGAAGTCCCGATTGTTCTGGGTGTTAACGTTGCTCTAACCCTTTGTTTTATGTGAAGCTAATGTTCAATGTCATTAATTTCAGCTTGGGGGACGACAACTTAGAGTCAAGATGTCGTACATGCTCCCACATCTGCACAATGGCTGGCAGGTTGACCAAGCCATCCTGTCTGAGGAGGACCGAGTCCTCGTGATCCGCTTCGGACACGACTGGGACCCAACATGTATGAAAATGGACGAAGTCCTGTACAGCATTGCAGAAAAGGTTTGATCACTATCCATCATCACTATCATTGGTTCTCCCTCCGCGTATAAACAGTGTAAACGCGCTGAATAGCTTCACCTGCTGGTCTGTAGTAACACATGCACAATAATGTCAGAAAACAAATGTAAACACGAGGCCCTCTGGTTGTTTACAGGGGGTCATTTGAGTCAAATATGTAGGTACAGCAACAGAGACCAGCCCGAGACCTTTATATCTCAGTAAAACTCATCCAGCTCATTCATTAAGAAATGAGTTCTTAGACCAGGCATGTCCAAACTATCCGACGAAGGGCCGGTGTGGCTGCAGGTTTTTGTTCCAACCAAGTAGCAGCACCACACCGATCTTCAAGAAGTTGATTGGTCAAACTGTGTGTGCTCTTGGTCGGTTGGAACAAACAGCAACCACACAGCACTTTGAGGAATAGTTTGGACATGCCTGTCTTAGAACCAAAATATCAGAACATGTAAAAACAGTTAGCAGGAACCTTTCATTGATGTAATATAATGGATATTGTGACCACAAGTTGAAAAAGTCACAGAAAATACTTCTACCAGCTGCAAAGACTGTAAATGATGTGTAGGCTTCTGTCTGGCGCTATTGAAACTCCACTGGGAGTTTCTTAGCTTGGATAATTGTTGCCACAGGGAGTAATTGACCTTAGATGTTAAATGCTGAATTATTAGTTGTTTTTAGCAGGACCTCATCAGCCCTATGATTTCAAGGATGCAGAGGAAAAACTGAATGTGAGACAGTAGTTGTTACCTTGTAAAATTGTAATCATGTTTAAAAAAAGGGAATGTAAATATGAGCTCCGAGGGAAACGTATGATGGAAAAAACAAAGTCCAGGACTAAAATAAAAGATCAGTGTATTTCTGTAAGGGGTGTAAATATATGGAATGCACTAGACGATGATTTGAAAATGTGCCGGTCAATGTATGAATTCAAACGTTTGTTCAAGAAAAAGGTATTTGATAAATATGAGAGATGTGGTTGACGTAACTGACACTATTATGGAATTATGTTTTTGGGATATTGTGCAAAACAATATTATTTCTGTTTGATGTTTTGAATGATGTGATCTGATGAAGTTGATCATGTAAGAAGGGTAGGCAAAAATAAGTGAGAGCTTCAGCCTATTCCTTTTCGGTCGGCTCTTTTCTAGTTGAGCTGATTTTTTTTTGTTTTGTTGGACTTTTAACTTTGAATGACCTGACCGAAATAAACACATTTTCATTCATTCATTCATAGTGAGGGGGAAAGAGGAGTCATTATGCTCACTTGACTTAAGTGAAAACATGGCAAAATGGCCAACCCTGAAAATCATGTCAAAGGTTTGAGGGGTCATTTTACAGTTAATACAGCTGAAGTCAAATTCAATCTTTTTCTTCTCATTTGCAGTTATAAAATCATCATTTGACCCATAGGCGGTCATGTCACCTTCTATGTTTGACCTAGTCTTTCTTGGTTTAGTATTTTTACACCCACCTTGTATAATAAAATAATAATAGTCTGTGAAATTCACACATTATGTTTATGGGCACCACAGTTTTATCGTTTGACTTGAACGATTGAAATAAGGTCCAGGTTGTAAAAAACGGCACTTCTCCTTTATGCATATCTACAAATTTCTCGCTGTTAAGTTGTGAAAAGGCAGAGGAAGTTTTTCTCAATGACAAGCATATTAGCATCAGCTTCAGGCTAAAATGTAACTTTTAAATGTTGGTTAGGAAGTTGCCAGTTAAAGTGTTACGCAATGAATGAACTGACAAACCAGGATCTGTAATTTGTATTGAATCCACAGGCCAAGAAACTTGTTTTGTTTACCTCAGCAGCAGCAGACCCTTCCTCGTCACACTGTTGTGCCTTTTATGTTGAAAGTACTTTGCTGTTCATAGTTAACCATTATAACATTGTGCTTGTCTACGTGTCTTCTAACAGGTAAAGAACTTTGCTGTCATTTACTTGGTGGACATCACTGAAGTGCCTGACTTCAACAAAATGTACGAGTTGTACGACCCCTGCACTGTCATGTTCTTTTTCAGGTAAGACTGAGTGTCCGGCATTGCCCTCACAATGGTGCTATCTTAAAGGGATAGTTCAACATTTTGGCAAATTGGCCCATTGCCATAATCTCTATAGTTTTAGGAGTAGGTTCGTTACCTTTAATTGTCGGTGCAAGCTATTTTTAGAACGGCGGAGCAGAGCTGCGAGCTGCTCAGAGCTACGCTACAGAGGCTAATGGGATTTCTTGGTATCCCTCATCAAACTCATCAAATACACAATCCAACAACTCCAAAACGGTCTCGTGGACAAGTTGTGACCTGCACATTCAACACGCTATGAGATAATAATGGAATGTTACGAGACAGAGTTGTTATCGAGGTAAATACAGAGACTGCTTGCTGAAAAATTGTCCCTGAAGGCAGTTTTTCACGAATTTACCTCTGAAACGACTCTGTCTCGTAACGTTCCGTTATCATCTCATAGCGTGGTGAATGTGTCACAACTTGTCCACCAGAGCGTTTTGGAGTTGTTGGATTGTGTATTTGATGAGTTTGATGAGGGAAACCAAGAAATCCCATTAGCCTCCGTAGCGTAGCTCTGCCAAAAAATGTGCCAAAATGTTGAACTATCGCTTTAACCATTCATAGTTTAGTCATACCATTATTTACTATCCCAGTTTAACCTTCTCATTTTGTTTTCCTCAGGAACAAACACATCATGATTGATTTGGGCACCGGTAATAACAACAAGATCAACTGGACCATGGAGGACAAGCAGGAGATGATAGACATTGTTGAAACAGTCTACAGAGGCGCAAGAAAAGGACGAGGTCTGGTGGTGTCGCCTAAGGATTATTCCACAAAATACAGATATTGATTTTTTTTTTTCAACTTTTTTGAGATGTCTTTTTGTCCTTGATTCTTGTGACATAAAAAAAACAGAGACTACAAGTTACAGAAGTCAAGGAAGACCTTTCGCAACTTTATTTGTTTCCACTTGCAAACCAAGACAATATTCTTATGAACGGTCCTGATTGTGTGATGTTGTGCCATTTGTGTTTTTCTGTGTGTGTAGAATATTTTATCAGATTTGTTTGACATTGAGTTGCTTTCTTTTCTCTTCAAACAAGTGCTGAGCAAACCAGACGCATTCAACAAGTCTTCATAGTTAATGTTGTAATAAACATGGATATTTACATAGAAAAGTCTTCGTTTATTTGATATTTTTAATTGTATTGAATCGTTTTTTTGTACATTTATTATAGGGCAGGTGACAAAACGTAGAGCTTGTACTTAAAGGAGTCTGTCATGTGGATAAGTTCTGGGTATGTAATGTCTGACCTGGACCTGAAAATTGTGCCATACCACAAAATGGACCCATCAACAGACTTAAACACCACTAAACTCCCTAACCACCCATACTAGTATCATAAAGCCCAGGAAGAATATACAGGTGAGGGCTGCAGAAGTACACTCAAGTGTACAGAACAAACTCCACAGCACCATATGGCATTAAATCAGCTGGAAGGAGCTGATGGTTGCAGTTGGTACTTACATCTGCAAACACAGGGCCACAGGTGATGCCAACAACACCACCTAGCAAAGAGGTCAGAAAGTCAGAAATAATCTAATAGAAAAAGACAACAAATTGGTTATCTTTTATGGAAATTAATCCATTTTAAAATTATATTTCATATCATATTGATCTGAAAAGAAACAGTGAAATGTCTATTAATTAATGTTTTTTGTGTGTGAACACCCCACACTATCTGTTCTTTTAGCTGCAGAATGCAATGCCAGATAATCTCCAACAGATGGAGCCAGAGGTATTCATCAGGTTTGGTGGTTTCTCAGTCTGCCTGTTTGCACTAATGTAATAGTCAAGACTCAGATGACTGAACGCTCCAGTGAGTGATCCATCAGAGCAAACAATGTTGGACAAATATGCTTGCACATACAAGAATGTTCAACTGGTTTTTAGTTGCTCCCAGTAGCTATATAGTGCCAAAACAAATACAGCAAAAGGCTGAATACACGATTACATGTAGAAGTAAAAATTAAACAGACAAATAGGCAACAACAAACACAAGACTAAATATGTTGAGGTGGTGGGATTTGTAGTTTTGCAAATTGTAAAAGGAAGTGCAGCAGCATGAAGCAGATTGGAATAAATAGTTGATGAAGTTAGTGGTAGCCTACTGTAAATTAAATATGGAGGTCTCCGTGTGTACAGTCTATGTAATGTGTACACAAGCTGTGTTATGAGTCAGTGTGGAATAGAGGAATATTATGTACAGTAAACTATATAAATACTCTATACACACACAGCTATAACAATAGTGATTTCACAGTTAACTGCTGGGTGCCGTTCAAACGCTGCGGGGAGACATTCACGTGAAGAAGTGATCATGAGTGTGATGTCCTGTGGGAAGAAACAGCTCGTGCGTCTGCTTGTGTTGGCGTTCACTGCTCTTTGACACAGTGAGCGCCAGAGGGAAAGAAATTCAGGAAAGTTTTGGCCGAGGCGTGAAGTGTGCGTGATGAACAGCGGACATCCACTATGCTATTTGTCTCCAAAGATCTGACAGAAGCACCAGATGTGTGAGCTACACCGTATACTCTATCTCACTGTTATTTATTGTTTATCTTTTAGAGATTTCAGAGGATTTAACATGTATTATTCTCACCGGTGTAAGCCCAGAATTTAACCATCAGTGGCATTGAAGTTTAGAAACTACTGGCATATGAATGAACCACCATGTGTTTTCTCAACCCACAATCTCTGCACACTTCAAAAAGCAGCGACAAAGCCATGTAAAACACTCCTCTGTAGGACGATAACAAAGCAGAATAATTAATACAGCCTTTCAGTCTTGCTTGTTTTGTTTTCCCCCACCAGTTTCCCTCATCAGCCCACAGCCTGCCAGTCGTTATCCATCAGCGAGGATGATAGAAACACTGAGAGTAATGATGAACAGGGCGAAGAAAGAAAGGGAAGACAAAGACAACAGAAGGCAAAGGAGCTGGAGAGAGTGAGAGAAATATCAGTAGATGAGTCTCATTAATATCCGTTAGCTGTCAGCTCCATCTCTTACAGCTCCTTATAATCAGATGCCACACTGCATGGGAGACTGAGTCCAATTTGTTGAGTGATGGATGAGGTGAAATGGACAAATTCTGTCTCTGTCTATATCACAGAGTGAGTGTGAGTTTGGACCAAACACACACAGGGGTAAATAGTCTTGACCTCCTCACCTCCCCTGAGTGAGACAAGTTGGGAGTCATTTGGGATAAAACCTCAAATCTCAGAGTCAGTGTGTGTGTGTGTGTGCCGTGTATCTCTGCTGTTAAAATGCCCTCCCTGAGCTCTTTGCCCCCCCACCCCCACCCCGACCCACCTGGCTCTCCAACTGCCCCAGAGGGCTGGCCAGAGACGGGGGATTGGAAGCACAACAGCTGGCCGTCTGTAGGAAACGATGGAGAAGAGGGGAGAGGTGTCCAGGAACTACTGCGGCTGCTGCAAAAACAAAACGCTCTGACCACACTTGGCTGCTCTGGAGCCAAAAAAACCCCACATAATCTCTAAAAAATCAACTTTTCGGGAAAACCAGAAAAATTCTGTTTTTCTTCGAGAGTGCCATTCATTTTTTAAGCATAACCATATGAAATCTGGGGCTAAAGGGTGACCTCATTGCACTGATGTGTGTACAATGGCAGGCGGGAGTGTATTTACAGTTCAAAATAAACATATTTCTTCATCCTTGTGTGTGTGTGTCTGTGTGTGTGTGTGGACCTACATAGTGTACATCCCCTCCAGGCCCCCCCACGTCCTTTCCACTCACATTAACCTACAGTCTGCTGTGCTATTGTCTCTGTCTGGCCTGTCCCCGTAGGGCCCATGTACAGCAACACTGTGGTGCCACTGGCTTCATATGGAGCGCGGGGCCAAAGGCCGCATCCATTGGTCCATTATAATTCACATTATCATGCATTGTTGTTAGTAGTAATATACTGGCGACTTTGCGCGTGCATGTGAAAACTTTTGCGCGTGCACGTGTGAGGCGCGTGCGTCCGCTCATGGACGCGCAGGGGGAACGATCCCCCCTCCCTCTTGTGCGGGCATCGGCCCCCCCTCCCTCCTTCCGGCGTGCGTCTGTGCAGAACCGGTTCCAGCCAATGTATTGTTTTATAACTCATACTAATGTTAATGAAAGCAGTTCAAAGACAGCATATTTTTAAATCAACATCATTAGGTGTATCCTGTTTGATTACTGTGAGGTGTGATAGGTATCTATTATGCATGAATAACATCAATGGTGGTATCAACCGATACAGGGGGGATATATGCATCTGAGCCATTCACTCTCGTAAGGGGAGGGAAGGTGCGCGAGGGCGGTACAAACACCTGTAAACATAAACATAGCGTCACAGTGTCAGACCTCCTCCTTCCTATTGTTTTGAAGAGGGATATAAGCAGCAGGTATCCCTGAAGATTTTACCAGCAGACGAGCCAGCAGCACCATCGGACCTCCGCACCAGCAGACGAGCCAGCAGCACCATCGGACCTCCGCACCAGCAGACGAGCCAGCAGCACCATCGGACCTCCGCACCAGCACCGCCAGAGCAGCTATAAAACACCGCGACAATGCAGAACACAGAAGCCGGAGAGCCCACTGTTACACACGAGGGTATGTGTGCTGATGTTCCGGATGGAGCGCCCCGCAAAAAGAAACGTGTCAATGAGGGTGATGCGCTACAGTTTGCTGATAGTGTAACAGGGGTTTTTAGGTATGTCTATACAGTTAAATATGTGGGTGGTAGAGTATATCTGAGTGTGGGTGATGACAGCGTCAATGTGTATGGTGTAGGTGGAGAGCAGGGAATGGGGCTTCGTGACTGGGCTCATTTTTACGATATATTACACTCAAAGTTTCACAGCAGTCCTCTGCACACTTACACAGAGTTTTATACGTCCCGATGGCATAGCCCTTCCGGGGTTGAAACATATCGTGCATGCCACAACGGGGCTACACTGTATCTTACAGTGTCTTTAGACCGCTCGGCCACCGAGTCAAAAGACTTTAATGATTTATTTTTTGTACAGTGGTGCGACAGAGCGGTTGTGTGCTCATTGTTTGATGCGCTACAAACAGTCATCAAAAAGGACAAGACCATCAAATGTTATGAAAGTGTTAGAAAGCGCCTTGTTTTTGACGATGTGTGCACTGAATCGGATAATGCATGCGACGGCGGCCTGTGCTCGCAGACGGAGGACCACACCTCCCTGAGGACTGTGTGCATCAGCTGATTTGGTAGGTTTTTTTTTTTTTGTTACAGCGCAGGAGGGATGTGTATGTGGCTGTGTGTGTGTGTGTGTGTGGGTGTTGTACTTGTTAATTTATTGATTTCACTCTTTTACAGATACTAACTCCGCATCCTGTCCATCACCATGCTCACCACAACCGCATCAGACAGACATGCAGCAGGTGGATGCAACGATGCGCGCATTCAACATATCGCGTACTATAAGGCTGGAATCCCCGCCCGAGGACACCAGCACCTTAAATGGTGTCTACATGGACCATGACAACGCATTTATGCACAAAGACATATCCGCACAATTCACGGAGTGTGTGAGAACAGGCGTGTTGACCCTGCTCTACTATCCTATGAATAAACTATGGCTAGAAGAATGCCACGGATGCCATAATAAAAATCCAAGTCAGAAACATCACAGCTGCGTGTACGACATTCCTGGTTATTATTATGTAACAAACTACGATACTATTCTCGAGCGTCTGTGGAACGAGAACTTTATCCCTACAATCAGATCATACCTGTATGGGAAACGCATCCTCTGCAGCCCTGCCAAGATAGCAGGAGCGGTGGAAGTCATTCTGAATGAATTAAAACAACATGACAATGTAATGACTGTAATTAACAAAACGGTAGACGATATTGATCAACACGGATGCCGCTGGGCCCTCGACATGCTCAGAAACTCATGGAAACCAACATATTCATACAGACCCTAACCCTGTGCTGATCTACATACACCAGCCCCCTATGTTACTTTTGTATTTTTTTTTTTCTCAATAAAAGCCGCTCGTTGAACACTACTTGTACTCATTTGTGATTTATCTCCGCCATGAACAACACACTGCATAAGATTTATTATAGCCCTGACCACCCCGGTGGTCTCGGCGGCGTGAACAGACTTAGGCAGGCTGCCATGGAGTCTACAGGAACCACTCTAGACTTGAACACTGTACAAACGTTTCTGGCTGCTCAGGACGCGTACACACTTCATGCCAGAGCAGCTAAACATTTTCGCAGAAATAGAGTCTTGGTCAGTGGTATTGACAAACAGTACCAGGCAGACCTGGTGGATATGAGCGAATACGCCGCAGACAATGATGACGTGCGATACTTATTAACATGTATAGATGTGTTTTCCAAGTATGCGTGGGTTAGATGTCTTAAGAGCAAAAGTGCCAACGATGTCGTAAAAGCGTTTGATCACATTCTGGACGAAGGACGCGTGCCCGTGAAACTACAAACGGACGCAGGGACCGAGTTTTATAATAAACAGTTTAAACGTCTGATGGATCGTTATAACATAACCCATTTTTCAACAATGAACGAAACCAAGGCGAGCGTGGTGGAGCGTTTCAACAGAACTTACAAGACCCGCATGTGGAGATATTTAACTTCGGTGAACTCTCGCAGATATGTGGAGGTGGTCCAAGACCTAGTTACAGCGTATAACAATTCTTACCACAGGTCCATAAAAATGCGACCCTCTGATGTAAACAAAGATAGCGAAAAAACAGTCTTTCACAACCTGTACAAAACAATCCCACAGCGTAAGAATGTAACTTTTAAATACAAACAGGGAGACACTGTGAGGATATCAAAGCTGAGAGGTGTGTTTAGAAAGGGTTATGAACAAACATACACGGATGAATATTTTAGTGTCGCTGAATGTATTGCCAGAGACCCTCCTGTTTATAGATTAAAGGATATGTCCGGGGAGGCTGTAAAGGGTGTGTTTTACGAACAAGAGATACAACTAGTGATTATCGATAAAAACAAAACGTTCAAAATAGAAAAAATCCTATCAAGGAAAAAAGAGGGACGCAGAAACATGGTGTTGGTAAAATGGCTGGGCTGGCCAGATAAATTTAACTCGTGGATCATGGCAAAGGATGTTGTGGATGTGTCATAAATGCGAAGGTACACACGTCCGCTTATTCATTATAGATTAGAAACGTGTGCGCTATGGACAAAAAGAACGGATTCTACGTGACGCTACCCAGCAATGCATCTGCTGGCGTTTATCCAAATAACAAGATATGGCACTACAGGACTAAACTAGCAAGGCCCGTGGCTTTAAACGAGCCATATGAAGTGGGGGTTATCGAAGTGCAGTATCCCCGAGTTTGGACAACGTTCCCGGCTTCTGACGCGCTCATGATGGTCACCACTACTAATTTTAAAACAAAGATTGAAGTGGAAGTGGACGTGGAGCTAACGGTTGGCTACTATGATTCAATCCCGAGAATATTAAAGGAAATTAATTCAAAGTGCACACACCCTACAACGTCACGCATAAACCTAATTTACAACAATATCAACAATAGGGTTTATGCGGGGTGGACAGATGCTGGTGTAAACAGAGTGCAAGTGGGGGGAAATGAAAAAACAACTCTGACATTTCATGGACGACTCGCTGAAATACTGGGTTTTAAACCGGGGGTGCCGTTCGAGATTACTTCTGCATCTGTTTTTAAAAAACATATGGCGCCCCTACCGGCCGACATTCACGGAGGCAGATATAATATATTTATCTACAGCAACATAGTGGATTATCAGCTGGTGGGGGACAGCTACGTACAGCTGTTGAGATGTATAAATATCTCTGACGAGCACAGGCACAACCCCACTCAAACCTTCGATAAGCCACACTACACATCGCTCTCCAAATCGGTGGTAGACGATATAGAGATCTCGTTAAAAAACGATCAAAACGAGCACATTCCGTTCATGTACGGTAAAGTGATTGTGAAACTACACTTCCGTCCGATAAAGAACCATTTTTAAACAGAGGGGGGATGATGCATCAGCCGTACATCCGCGATGATTCCAGATATATGTCATATTATATGAATCAAGCAGGTGGTGATTTGCCTGGATTTATAGGCTCGAGCACACAGTATGGCAATGGGTTAGGGGGTATGTTTAGATCTTTATTTCGAATGGCTCTGCCTTTGTTAAAAAGAGGGTTGAGCATTGCTAGGCCACATTTGAAAACGGCTGCCACAAGCATCATGGGGGATGTCGTGTCGAATATCTCAAGAAGCAGTTTTGGAAGTAAACAGGAAGGCAATGGACTGATTGTGCGCACGCGGACCGGTAGAAAAAGACCGCCGCATAACGCACGGGGCAATAAAACACCAGCCAAAAGACAGAGAGTGACCAGAAAGAAGCCTGCATCCAAAGGGAGCAGGTCACGCACAGCCAGGGGACGCACCACAGCAAAAGATATATTCTAACCGTTTTAAAAATGTCGCTCATACATGACCAGTCGGGAGAGTGTGTGAAAACAGAGTTGGACTTGTTTACAGTGCCATACACCCAGACCTCCATCGAAAAATCCTCATATGTCGAAATACCCCCAGTCTCCGCAATAACGGATACTGGCCCTTTAGAATTTTACATATCATCATGCGGTGAGGATTATCTGGATCTAAACGATTCATACCTGTTCATGAGCGTAAAGATTACCAACCCGGATGGATCAAACCTGCTTCAAGCCGCAGATGTTGGATTCATAAACTACCCGGGGTGTACTTTATTCTCGCAGGTTGACATTATGTTGGGCGATAGGCTTATAACGCAGTCGTCTAACACGTATCCGTACCGAGGAATAATAGAGTGTTTAATTAACTACGGAACGAACACACTTCACACACAGTTTAGTACCGGTTTGTTTCGAAAAGATACTGCTGAAAATATGAATGACACTTCGATCGCCGGACCGAATCTGGGTCTGGTCCACAGGGGTGGGTACACAGCGACCAGTAGAATCGTTGATCTGATATCACCGATACATGCGGATTTGTTTTTCCAAGAAAAGCTGATGCTTAATGGAATCGACATATCGTTGAAATTTATCCGTTCTAAAGATGAGTTCGTTCTGATGACGGCTGCCAACGACGCATACAAGGCAAAGATTGTGGCTGCCAGCATGTTTGTGAAAAAAGTCAGCGTATCACCAGCAGTCCGGCTTGCACACAGCAGGGCACTTCAACACACAAATGCAAAATATGCAATTGACAGAGTGGCGTTAAAAACGTTCTCCATACCCACGGGCACCAGGACATGCAACCAGGAGAATTTGTTTATGGGGCAAATGCCAAAATTTGTTGTTTTAGGTTTTGTTGATAACGAGGCGTACACCGGCAGCTACAGGCGCAACCCATTCAATTTTGAAAACTATGGCATAGAGTTTATTTGTCTGTATGCCGACGGCCAGCCGTATCCTACTAAACCGTTTCAACCCGTTTTTCACCGAGCCCAGTACACAAGAGAGTATTTTCAACTGGTGCAGGCCACAGGCCGCCACTTGAAAGACAGATCGCTAGCAATAACCAGAAGTGATTTTGCTGAAGGATACGCATTGTTTTGTTTCAACCTTGAGGCCGACGAGGGCCACGGTGGCAACTTGTCACTAATTAAATCAGGAAACGTCAAGTTGGAAGTGCGATTCAGAAACGCCCTGACCCGCACCGTCAACCTTATATGCTACGCTGTGTTTGACTCGGTCGTCGAAATATCAAACAGGAGACAAGTGCTTCTCGACTACTACTGAAAAATATGAACACAATCGAATTAACCAGTCTTGTTAAAAAAATTTGTGCTAGACATGTGTACTTCTTGGGGGTGTTGGCATATGACCAGCTGCCAGCGCAGAAACTCGCCAGATTTCCAGTGATGGCTGTCGTCAATACTCACCCTTCATCCATGCCTGGTGAGCACTGGGTGGCCGTCTACATCACAAGAGACAAGGATGGGTATTTTTTTGACAGTTTTGGTAACCCCCCAGATTATGCTCGATTCAGCCCCGAGATAAACAACTTCTTGGTGAAAAATTCTTTAAATGTGTATTACTCACAGAAACGTGTGCAATGCGAGCATACAGCCACATGCGGTGCCCATTGTGTGTTTTTTCTGTATAACATACAAAAAGGACTGTCTTATGACAGAGTGATAAAAATGTATAAAGATGATTTGTTTTGTAATGATGTCATGGTTTGTAAGTTTGTTAACATAATACATGGTGAAACTGTGTGCAGAGGGTACAATTTTACATGTGTTCAGACCGGAAAATAAAGAAGCAGTATCAGTGTATATAGTGTGTATTCGTTTGTATTTATTCAATAACATCTTATGACAGAAAAAAAAGAAAAAGAAAAAAACATTCACGATGTAACAGCATTATTATAAACAACAATTTCATAGTTTTATCAAGAAATGAATACAGGGTTTAAATATAAAATTAAATGAAAACACATTGTTAATCAGTAGTATGTTGAGCGAAAAAATAAACAAAGAATAATAAATAAGTAAATAAAACATAAAATAAAAAAAAATATCACATTCAGTAACTTTCCCAACCCCCAGACCCCGACATGGGTGTTCTATAAAAGAGGGGGGATGCTGTAGAATCAAATAAATTAGTACTTGTTCTGTTTCTACTTCTCCTTGTCAACCTATTGTCCGACTTTGTAACGAGCCGATCAGGGGTTGAACTGGCGCTGTGATCGTCATTACGGAGTTTAATATCTGCAATTGCACTGCGGACACGTGTGTTTGGTATAACAGACAAAGGCAAGTTTAAATCAGCCAGTGTGTTTAGAAAAGAATACCAACCCCTGGGTCTCGATGCGTCAGAGACGTTGTAGGGAGCTGTGACACTCTTAACCAGATCATACACATGTGAGCCAATTATTGGTTTGTTATTGATAGACACCTCACCCTGGTCAGCCCATGTTACCACATCTGAAGAGTTTGACAACACATCCAAAATAAGCTCTGCATTTTTTCTACTTTTTTGAGGCATGTGTTTTAACACATCCAAGACTCTCTCTCTACCGGATTGTGTATGTGTCGAGTCAGGCACAGAGTCAGCAGAGGCAGTGTTGCCGGGGACGACGGTTGCCTCGGCAGGTGGGAGCGAAAGTGTCAACACCGTTTTTTCCTGCTCACCTTGTCTCACCAGTGTTAGATATCTTTGAAGGATGGATTCATATTTTTTCGCTTTGTCATACAGATTTACATTAGGCTGCTCCAACACCTCAACCATGGCCTTATCCAGCTCATTCTGCGCTGCACTTCTTATAGACCCCGGAGGGTGTTCACGGTTTTTAATCATATCCAATTGTTGCTGAGGAACTAGAAACATTTTATGCGTGTGCTCCATTTAAAAATAAATAAAAAAACAAAACAGCACTACTTCCTCCGAACGAGATCGATGATGAAGGGCAACGCTGCTCCTAATAACGGAAGTAAGAATCCACCGGACTGGTTCACAAATTTTCTTTTTCTGACAATTTTTACCTTTTTATCGGCAATCAGTCTAATTTCTTTTTTTTTCTTTTTAAGCCGGTTGAACTGATGACTAGTCAGCGGTATATTCCCGTTCAAAACATTTAGTGCAATTTCACATAATGAAAGGATGAGTTCGGGCCCAGACTGAACTAAAATGACTTTTCTCATCTTAGGAGATGCTTTATATAGCAGCTCCAACAAAGGGAGGGTTTTTTGAATACGCGCCAACGTCATCTGTTTTTCTTTTTTGGGGTGTACACGACCGGTCTGTCTGACAGCAGCTCACTTCTGAGCCTTAAATGATCAGGAGTCTTGGCTTTGTAATCTATGATCAAATACCCATAAGGGACAGAAGTGGCGTCATTAAAAGACTCCAAAAAATATTTAGCGTTACCCGGAAACATCTGCCTGCCCAGTAATGAAATCTGATATTTGTCTCGGGGGTTATTGAACAGAACGAGGTAATTTGTGTTTAAGCTTATAGTGCGGGAAGATTTGCCCTGGATAAATAAATTTTGAACCAGATAAATACAGCTGAGATTCCTATGATGAACATATTTTGTGAAAACATTTTGAACCTCAATATTGTTACTGGCGTCGTTCATTAAATCGTCAATAATGAGTAAATTGTTTTTGTCGGGTGGCAACAAGGCGTCATCACATAGTGAGTCAGGCAAACCATTTACAAAGTTGATCTCTCTGACCTGCAATAGTTTGTCGTACATAGGCTGCCAACACGAGTAAACATAGACAATGTTCTGGATAGGATCTGAGATGACACGGGATGCATTTTCAATGACGTCCTTAACAAAAAATGTTTTACCACAGTTGGATGGGCCACTCACGACCAAGCTAAAAGGATGTTGTAATCGGTGGTCAAACCCCTGATCCATTTTTTAGAAGCCGTATGGGAGGGTCGTATAATCGGGGAGCAGGCGACGCTTGTTGTACACAACCTGAACCTTTTTAACTACTGTGTCGTTTTTGAGGTGGAATTTCTTTTTATCGCGCTTGATAGTGTCTGACACGGCCGTCAACGATGTGGAAGTGTTTTTATTGGTTGTGAATGCATGCACCAGACCCTTCAACGACTCGGGGGTGACGACTTTTGAGTTAACAGCATTCAATGTCACGCCCTTACACTTAACCTGTGATTTGCCATTCTCTGTGTAATAGGCGTAACATTTGGGGCCCCCAGACACAAACTCTGTGATAAAATCACCATCCTCCAGTTCATCTGTGAGATCACCCAGGTATGGCCCTGTGGGTGGTGCCCACTCGCCAGGTTGTGTGGTGAAGATCACAGAGTCAGTGTCACAGTACAACACACGCTGCTGCAGCTTGTCCAGGACCTCATAAAGCATGAGGCGGGCATAAGCTGTTGTCATTGCACCAATAAACACATTGACATCTTTCACCCTGGACCCCGTGCCGTTGGCATGGGTCCACTGAACCATAGCAACATCATCTGAAATAAAACAGAACTGACTCACGTTAAAATGATCACTAAACATGAGCTGCGTAAATCGCTCGGGTTCTGTAATTAGTTCACATGATGCCATGTTGCTGCGCATGCTGAAGCGACCCCAGAGAGAGTTCAGGAGTAGTTTGTTACAACTCCTGACCGCTTTGTTGTAGCATATCTTGTCCGGATCCAACCTGATGCCTTCTTTCTCATAATAGTCGGCAATGTATTGCTCCCGGCCCTCGGGGGTAGTGACATTCTGGGGATAGCCTGACGCTTCCTGCTTGCATTTCAGAAAAGTTTTTACATAGTCTTTAAACAATGTGTCTGTCTTGTCTGGGAAATGCCATACCTCATCAATGCACACCAGGCGATATCCTTTTTCGAGAGCTGTTTGCAGCTCAAAGGACACCCAGGTACCAGAGAGCTGTCTCTCGCTGTCGCTATGGCGACACTCACATGATTGGTTGAGCTCCTCGGCACAGGTGCGGCAAAGGGGAAACATCAGTTTAGAGTGAGCTCTGTATGGCAAAACCGGATGGTAAAGACCCCTGGGCGGAAGCACGGTGCACTTAACAAAACCAAAATACTGATCAATACTGCAAAAGTTACTATGAATGACCTGCGGATGACCGGTAGGGTACTGTTTCCTGGCCTGCACAGTGGGGTAGAGGCTGGTGAAATCATAGTATTGAATTTTTTCACCAGCCTCTACCTTGTGGTACAGTTTCATGGCATTTGTCCGGCCTCCAAAAAGAGCATCGCGGGGGTTCAGGCGCTCAGGTTTTCTGTATGTGGACAGAAAATCTTTGACAGCCTGATCCTCCCTACACAACACAGACCAGTCACACTCCCACATCACAACCACATTCATGCCATGCTGTGATTTTAAAGCTGTCACCCGTTCGCTGAACTGTTGGTAGAGCAAGCCATATGATAGCTTAGACACAGGATTTACATCACTCTCCACGTGGCACCTGACACAGCCGTGGTAGAAACAACCTGCAAACTCATAACATGTCTTTGTGGACTCGCAGTACCCATCTACAAAGTATGGCCCTGCTTTCTGTTCACCACCGTTAAGCGCATGTTTAATGAATATGTTCTCAGACCGTGCAACATACTCCAACCACTGAATCGATGCATTTGAACATGTTTTGTTTTGTTTTACATATGCGCCGTCGTAAGTGAGTGCAATTGTGTCTCTGGGGAGAAACAATGTTTTGTATACACCCATGCAGCTCGATGCCAGTGTGGCAAAGGAAAATGGGTCTAACTGTGTACACTGTAAAAATGTGTCACGGTAGATGGTGCACGCCTTTTTCAACACTTCCACATCGTTAACACAGTATTTACGCATCTCAGCCTGTAGGTTAAATGGGTCATTACAAACGGTGCTGTACCAATCCATAAACTTTTGGCGGTCATCGTCGCGCATTTTATCAACACCATAATACGAGGGGTCGGGGTATTTGCCGTCGTAAAACTCGGTTGCTTTTGTGTTAAATGTGTGTGGGAAATAGCCCTTCATCAGATCCCGAAAACCCATTGCGTCGGGGGTTTTTGCTAATCGCATTGGCAGGAAGCTGAATGAATCGATCCATCTCTGTCTGTACTGGGTGTCGTACATGTGTATAACACGGCTTCCGCGCATGGTGACAGAGGGGACTATGCCTTGTTTAACAAAGTGTTCGAGCAGTATGTAATTGTCGAAACCCGATGCATTGTGCGCTATAAATGTATAGTCGCGAAATTTTGGCCGTCTGTAGTGACTGACGAACGCTGAAACACACTTTGAGGTGTTGAAACAAAACTTTGCTCCGTTTGCATCTATAGCACATACAAAACAAGCCTCGTGCTTACCCGCATTATATTGTGTTTCAAAATCATAATAGATGTATTTTTGTTCTGGCTCTTTTTTATCAAGAGGCTGAATAAAACACATATGCTCACTCTCCCCATTTGTGATGCCCTCCTTACAGTGCACGCACCGGGGTGTTGTACATACATGTGGCTTTTTACCTGTTTTATACAATCTGCCACAGGCCATGCAATACTTTAACATACTGCAGGGGATCAGACCATGTGTGTTCTCTGTCTTTTTATGGTTTCTGTAACAGCTCTCTGATTTACAGATGCGGTTACAGTCGGCGCATTTCACGGTTCCGGATGTTGCCCCCTGAATGCTACAATGTGTGAAGCACACGTTGCATAAATATTTACAGTCATGCAGCAGGGGTGTCTCATATGTGCTGTAGCAGAAATTACATACATAACTAGCGCCGAAAAAACCCTTTAAGTTTGTAATTAAATAGTAGTGGTTGTTGTGTAAATAGAGTGAGATAGTGTTTGTGCTGGGGGTGCTGGTGGTCTGGAAACACAGCACCCGTTTACGCTGTTCTGCATGGTGGAAAATGACTATTTTACCGTTTAATTGCCTTTCAAATTTGGTCACGTCCGAGAATGACACCGGCTGCCTAAGGTCTAGACCCACAGCCGCATGTAGACGCTTGGCATGCATCAGTTTATCGGTGTTAGATGCGGAGGAGTTGGTTGCATGTGCTATACACAAAGAAAAACACAAATTGTTGTCCCTAGCACAGTTGTCGGGGTTGTAAAGGTGATTGCCTTTTTTTGCCAATATTTGATCATAGGGCACGCGACCCAGCTTTAGACGACCGGCTCCGCTGCGGTTCTGCGCTACCGTGACTACAAATTCTAACGCATCGTCTGTCAAGGAGTCGTCGTTACTCTGGACAGCCTGGGCTACCGCCTCTATAAACAAATCCTGATTATAATCATCGCTGTCGTAAAGCACCGTCTGTACATCGGAAGCCAAAGACGGCCCCCTCAACACAACATTTAAAACACTGCCAGGCTGAGACAATTCTAAAGCTTGTGTGATAATGCCAGAGAGCCGCTCTCTGACTATTGCGGGGACCTGCTCCGGATTATCAATGGGTACAGATCTCAGATCAATACGCTGGTGTAGTTGTAGTGAATTAAAAGGCCTGATCTCCCTCACATCTACAGGACCACTCCCTGTTAACCCGTCTACGCACACTGCTGGCTCAACTGCTGCTTCTGGTGTTAGTGGTGATGTAGGCGAGGCTGGTGATGAGGCTACTACAGGTGTTGGTGCGGCTGGCTGTGATGTTTCTGACTCTGTGACTGATGACGGCGCTACTACAGGTGTTGGTGCGGCTGGCTGTGATGTTTCTGACTCTGTGACTGATGATGAGGCTACTACAGGTGTTGGTGCGGCTGGCTGTGATGTTTCTGACTCTGTGACTGATGACGGCGCTACTACAGGTGTGTGATAATCTATGCCTAGTCTAACAGCGTGTGCATCTACCTCCTGCATCAACGTCTTCAGATCACGTAAATGCTGCTCAAATAATCTGTGATGGTCAACATAGTTGTGGGGTCTCCAAAAATCACTAGTGTCTAATCTAGCAATTTTATTTGGTGGCGGAGACATGATTTATGTTATTGCCGAGATAGCGATATCAGCTGCTGTGTTGCAAGCCTAGTGCTTGTCGCTGCCTCCACGCCTAATGCAATTGCATGTTGCGTAGCGGTATGGGTTAATTCATGTCGGCGTTCTTCCAGACGGAATCTGTTTTGGTTTACCCTGTGTTGTTTGTTAAAGCCCACCCGGATGGCTCTGGTTAAACAATCTATTTTATTTGATCTATTTATGGTCTTCTTCAGTGCGCGTACCTCCTTTTGCAGGTCGGTGATAATTTGGTGTTGTGCGTCTATCTGGTTTTGTAGATTGGTAATGCTTTGTTGGTCTGAACTAGTTTGTAAAACGCTAGGAGGTTGATGCGATGGTAGTGAGTACTGAGAGGTGTTAAAAATGATATCTTTTTTACCATACAGAGAATTAACGATTGTATCAAATTCTGTGTCACTCCCAAAGTCTAGCGTGTCGAGACAGGTATGCAGTGATGGTGGCAGACTGTCCTCCACTAGCAGAGTGGGGACTGTGTGTGTATGACTGAGAAGCCTACCGTCCCAATCCGCATCCGGCGCGAACAGCTGTGCACATTCAAAGTTCGAATTGTCGGTATCATGGGTATTAACAACCGCTTCTCTATCTGTCTCTCCTTCCGCGTCCGCAAGCTCCACCGATGTTGCTGTTGTAGACGGAGGTGCTGATGATGGAGGTGGTGATGCCGGCGGTGGTGTTGGCGGTGGTGGTGAGGCAGGTGTGGGGGTGTTGTGGGCCTCTGCTGATTCTGTCACAGGACTATAGAGAGCAAGCATTAATATAACATCACACACACACACACACACACACACACACACACACACACACACACACACACACACACACACGCACACGCACACAAAAAAAAAAAAAAAAAAAAAAAAAAAAAAAAAAAAAAAAACGCATACACGTATTTTAAAATCTGAATGGACTGAGCAAATGTCTCTATACATACCTGGTTTGTGGACAGGAGGTTTTGGCGAGCCGGGTTAGAGATATATTCAAAGGCGCAAAATAGCAGGGTACATGGTCTCCCCCGTTTCTCTGACCTATTTTAAACATAAAAAAAAAAAAAGAGTTGTTACATAATATCACTAAGGTGAGGAGTGAAAAAAAAAAAAAATATTAACAGAAACAAAACACTCACCGTTGCCAATTTCTCCAAGGACCGGGCTTCCCTGCTCCCGATGAATTCTTTTCTTAGGTGTTGAGCTATATAGAGAAAGAAAGAAAAATCAATACCTTGGACTAACATTTTCAATCATTTTATCGGAAAAGCTATTTTATTGTGATAGCCTACTTACATAGATTCGGCGGTGTTTTTATTTTCTATCCCACGATTCCTCTTCAATGATAGTCTGTTTTTGCTATGGCCAGGCCTGACTGTGGAGAAAGTAAATTACTTTAGCAAAGCACATACAACCATCCTCAATACCACCGCTTTTTTAAAAATAAACGTATACACACCTGGTTGTAGCGATTCCTGTGGTGTTGGTGGATAGATGTCGATATCGTCCCCTCCAAACACGACGCATCCTTAATAAAAAAAGACTATTTATAATGTGTAAATAGTTTATCCAAAAAAAATAACAGTTAGAATATCGGATTTAATATAATTAAAAAACTCACCTTTACGAGCAGCCATTTCTCTTGGAATGAAGAAAAAAAAATAGAGCTGGGTCTTCAGTTCAGTGTGTGGATAAAATAGCGAGCCTCTGCGATGTGTGCGCTGGTCTGAAATAGTGAGTAATGACTAGGGCCTGTAACGCCATATATATATATGTGGTGGTCTGGTATTTACATAAACCAGTTGATCTGGCTGTAACCTATGACGTGACACCGGTCAGCAAATAATCAAAAGTTTATTTGAACCAGACGCATCCGTCCACTATACCGGTTTCGCCTCGCAGTGAATTAGTCTGTTAATTGTTTTATTTGAACCACCGACGCATCCGCCCGCTGTACCGGTTTCGCTGCGCATTGAATTAGTCTGTTAATTGTTTTATTTGAACCCCCCGACGCATCCGCCCGCTGTACCGGTTTCGCTGCGCATTGAATTAGTGTGTTAATTGTTTTATTTGAACCCCTGCGCATCCGATCCCTTTTGTGGATGGGGAAATGTTGACAGACTTTCTGTTTTGCTACCTCTCTCCATCCCTGTGCTATTATCAACTTGGTTTGTTAACCCCGCTCACAGATTTGTACTCTGTGCTTGTTCAAATTAAAGGAGGGTTTTTTTCTGTCATAAGATTCTATATCCGCTAGAAATGGTGCGACAATGGGTTGATTTTCAGCCACAAACAGCAGGTTATTTTAATACGTTTTAATGAACACTATGAGTGATAAAATAAAATAAAATAAAATATATTAAAAAAAAAAAAAAGCACAATCGCCGTCTGTAGCAACAGTGATGATGCAGCATATAACGAAAGAGGAGGATGGTTTTAATTTCTCACAGCTCTAATAGCGATACTTTTTAAGTGTAAAGTTTTAAATACAATTAAACTAAATAAACTAGAACTATACCTCCGTTTTGCTATCCCCGCCTCCCTCCATCGCCTTGGATATACCTGTTGTTGATTTAAAAATATGCGAAACCATTCCCTCTTTGTGCGCTGTTTATGTTTACAGGTGTTTGTTCCGCCCTCGCGCACCTTCCCTCCCCTTACGAGAGTGAATGGCTCAGATGCATATATCCCCCCTGTATCGGTTGATACCACCATTGATGTTATTCATGCATAATAGATACCTATCACACCTCACAGTAATCAAACAGGATACACCTAATGATGTTGATTTAAAAATATGCTGTCTTTGAACTGCTTTCATTAACATTAGTATGAGTTATAAAACAATACATTGGCTGGAACCGGTTCTGCACAGACGCACGCCGGAAGGAGGGAGGGGGGGCCGATGCCCGCACAAGAGGGAGGGGGGATCGTTCCCCCTGCGCGTCCATGAGCGGACGCACGCGCCTCACACGTGCACGCGCAAAAGTTTTCACATGCACGCGCAAAGTCGCCAGTATATTACTACTGTTGTTCCCTATTACTGTTAATCAGCTCAGCCTCAGGGGGAGAGGAGAGGTCTGGACGACTAAGGGTTACTGGGAAACTCCGGTCTAGACGCATATGGATGAATGGCGGGAAGTACAGTGTGTGTCTGAGTGTAAGAGGGGAACAAGAGGAGTTGTTCTTCCTATATGGACTATACAGGGAAAATGCTCCTCCGTCCCTAAAGCTGTATTAATCCAAGATCTGTTTTCAGCTGATAGCATTTAAATGGATCGGTACAAAGAGGGTGGAGCAGGCAGGCCGCGAGGATCATCAGGGAGCCAGGGGGAAGACATGCTGGCATTCCTCCATCTTCCCTGCTTCCCTCCCACCTCCTTTTCTCGTCTGCCACTGTCCATGTGGATGCCCAAGGTGGGGGGAGGGGCAACGGCCAATTTCTGGGACACCCCATGCCCCCAGCCCTGCAGCTTCCCCTGCTGGCACTGATAAGCATACACACACACACACACACACACACACACACACACACACACACACACACACACACACACACACATAAATAACATGCTACCCAATTTACCCAGTGACTGTGGTTCCCGTGTCTCATTTGACTGTGCGTCACATCTTTTACTGGAGCCAATGGCTAATGAAAGACAGTCTTAAAGTCACAAATAAGACACTCAGGAAGGTAAAGAAAAACTAACCTGTGCCCAGTTTCAACTAAAACAGTCTTTGTGATCTCTCAACACATATTACATGATACTTTTGGTGAAATATTGAGCTTTTATTTAAATATTTTAAAGGCCTGAGGATGAAGAAAAATCTCCTCATTTTAGGCAAAAACACTGAAGCCTTACCAACACATTACAGTATAAGGAAGCATGAGGTGGAGGGGGATATCACTGTTTTTGTCACTATATTCTATGGTCTTAATATTTAATATATTCTGTGATCTGTCATTTCTGGGCACTTAAACAGGGTATTTGTGCATTTTGCTACAGTCATTATAGCATTAACATCTATTTACTTACCAGTCTAGGAAAAACTGTGTCTTCAAATTTCTTTCTTGTCTTCAGTGGTGGAAAGCAATACAAATCTTATTTCCTGTCTCTTGTCATGTCCACTGAAGTCAACAGTGGTAATCTGTGACCTGGTTCTTATAGGCTATGTCCTTCAACCTCCTTCATCCCATAAACTCCGTCTCTCCTCTTGAGTTATATCACAGCCTCTTTACATAACCAGCACACCAGGGAGAGCTATCAAGACTCATCTCCCTCCTGACAGTTTTCATTCCCTAATTCCTTCAAAGGGAATGCTGACTGGGAGACACGGCGAAGAGATAGCAGGAGGTAGTTCACTCTTATATATTCTGAGAGGAGAGATGGAAAGGCTTATCTCCAAACTGCCTTTAAATCAAGACCCTCACTATTCATCTGATCTGTTTCTTCTTCTTCTTCTTCCCCCCCGTCTTCTGAGATCTACTCAGCAGTGTGGGCTTCAGGGTGGGTTGAGTTTCGGCCCCATGGGGGAATAATATCACTCAGAATAAATGAACTATTGCCTACAGGTTTGTAGAGATTAAAAAGAACAGATGTTTCATATAGATAATTTTCTGAAACAAACACACGTAGACCCTTTGCCACTTAACAACCCAACCCCCCCTCCTCCTTTCGTAGATGCTGACACACTTAGCAGGCCGGCGTTATGTTGGTTTAATTCCTTTCTCTTCCCCTCTTGGTTCTGCCTTGAACGCCACTCAGGGACCTGTGACTAAATGGATTTGCATCTCTTCATCTCTCTCTCTCGCATCTTTCCCAACGGGGCGTCATCCCTCCATCTGCGACAAAATGAGGGGTCTATTTGACTTAACTGCGACAGATACCAGTACACAGAGAGGAGGTGTGTTTATGCAGTCTGTGGCTTCCGCTGCTGACGCTGGTGTACTGTACACATGCTGAGCAAACACACATGGATCACATTCGCCTCCATTCATGGCAGCCGTCTCTCCATTCAGAAGCTGCAGGCCCAATTAGCACCTGCCCAGTCCTCGCAGGCAGACCAGGCCTGCTGCTACCCAGGAGGTGTGACGCTGAGAAACGCTCCAGCTGAACCAACAGGACCAGCACGCACGCACACGCACACGCACACGCACACACACACACACACACACACACACACACACACACACACACACACACACACACACACACACACACACACACACACACGTTTTACCATAGTGATGGGGTCCTGTCATTGACACCATGCATTCCATAGCTCTTCACCCTAACCTCAACCATCACAGCTGAAAGCCTAAACCTCACCTTACTGTAAAAACCTCAAACATACATTTAAACATGAGGGGTCCAGGATTTTGGTTCCCACAATGCTTTTGGACCCAACAAGTAAAGTGAGTTCCTGGTTTTCAAAACCCATAAACACAGTAAAACAACCCTGCCATACACACACAGTGGCTTGAAATAAGAAAAACTCCATTATTTATTTGTTCCACATACACACCTCTTACAGAAGTGTGTTTACTGGTGAGGGGGAGCAGGACCACATGTGAAAAAACCCCCGGTGTGAATACTTCTAGCTTGCCCAGCCAGGGAGATGTGTTAAATCTGACAAATTGGCGGCAGTGTAAGTGAAAGACCGAAGATGAAAAAATCAGTGAGAGTTAGAAAGGTTGACCTTACCAGACCTCTGTAGCCTGCTCTTTATTTTTGCTTGAGGTTTATACGTGTCTCCAACTGAACTGTCAGTGAGTAGTGAGCAGCAGTCGTATTGTAGTTTATAGGTTTTTGCAAGGAAGGAGAATGTGTTGCCGATGGTGAGGTCAAAAGGCCACTGCACTGACTTTAGACAAGAGGATCAGTTTACTCACCGTGTGGGGAACTACTCAGCCTCCTGTGGAGACAGTTGTATTGTGTCCTTTGTGGCTTTGGAGGCATTTAGACAAGTGTGAAAAATAACCCAGATGATGTCATCGGACTTCAAATTGGTGACAGAAAGACTGCTAAATCAACTGGGGTGTGGAGTTTGGATGACATAACGAGGCAGATGCAGTAATGTTTTTGGAGCTAGACCAGGGTTGACCATTCTTTTAAGTGCAAATCACAACTTGTAAACTTTTACAGTCAACCATTATTGCTTTTTTGGTAACACTTTACTTTTATTTATTTATTTATTTTTTTTTATTTAACCTTTATTTAACCAGGCGAAATCAATTAAGAACATGTTCTTATTTACAATGATGGCCTGACAAGAGGCATAAGCTTCTTGATGGGGGGGGGGGGGGAGAGGGGGCTGTGAGGGAGAAAAGATAGGTTAAAAGACAATAGCAAATATACACAACAATACAAACATTCAGCAGAAACAGGGCATAAAAGTTAATAAGAAGAATATTCAAGCATAGAAGACAAGATTATTACAAGCATAAAAGAGAGTAAAAGTCTGTTACAGATAATACAGGATTCATTAGAGAGCAGTGTGTCACAGAAAGTGGCCTAGGCCAACGGCGGTAGGTATGGGCGTTCAACAAGCAGAAACTGAAAAGGGTTAGATAGTTGGGTAGTTAAATAGTAGGGAAGCAGCTGCAAGACTTTACAATAACCATTGTTTATAAATGGTAAATAGACCATTTATAAAGATTAATAGACCATTTATAAATGGTAAATAGATCGTTTACTAATGTTTAATCATCATTTATCAACAGCATGTAGACCAATTATAAATGGTAAATAGATAAGTTATTAATGTTTAACCATAATTTATAATTGGGAAATAGGTCGTTTATTTATGTAAGTTAATAGTTAATTTACCATTAACAAGCAATTAAATTATGATTAATAATGTTTATTAATTATTAATGGACTATTTATTAAATGTTTATATAAGGTTTAAATGTTGGTTGTAAAACATCTATAAAGATTAAAATGTGTATCAGTGGCACTTTGTAAATGGGTAATATTTGGTTTATAAACCATCTATAAACATTACTTAGATGGTTATTGTAAAGCAACATATGTTTGTAATACTTTGTAAACGATTAGCAATTGGTTTATAAACCACCTATAAACATTACTTAGATGGTTATTGTAAAGTGGCGACTTATGTTCATAATTATTTAAATGATTAATACGTTGTTTGTACTGGAAATCATCAAGTGACATTTATTTGACTTCTTTTAATGGTGATCTATAACAGAGTGATTATTTTTTGCAAAAGAATAGGGTCTGATCATCGTATTGAACAGAGTCAATAACATGCAACACTGTACCACAGGCGAAAATGGTGGGATTACAACACAACAATGACAACGTAATTTTAAATTTGATGATTAAATTTGAATTGATGATACAATATTCAGGCACACTGCACTTTAAAATTAAAGGGACAACGAGGAGTTTTGGAAAAGCGAAGCGTTTTCACACTACATTTATGAGCCTCCGCGCACCGTGAAATTCTTTGACTGGCGCAAGACAGACTCATGTTTTCATTCATCAAGAATTAAAGTCAGAGGTTCGAAGACGATCAGATACCGTCATAGTTCCGACCATAAACGGCGATTCGGCTTCGTTATTCTCATGACTCGGCGCAAAACCGAAAGTAAGGAAATGCTGGGCGGCTCGCCCAGCATTTCCACCACCAGTAATAATAACAAAATAACGATAGAGACAAAACGATATATTTATAGAAAATGGGCCCATTAACAAGTGGGTAGCGTAGATTCATCCACATTAACGTGAGACTTTTTTATAACCAAATAGAAACTCCTCATTGTCCCTTTAAAGGGATAGTTCACCCAAAATTCAAATTTCACTAATTATCTACTCCCCCTCATGTGGACTAAGGGCTGGAAGAAGTTTCAGAGTCCTCTGTGCCTTCTCTGAGTAACAGCGGGGCTCCGTGCAACACTGCATGTCCATATGACGGTTGAGAACGGAGCAAATTTTTCTTTGTCCAAAAAGACACATCAAAAAACATCCAAATACCTCCATAGTGCTCGTCTGTAATGTCCCTCTTGTTCTTCTTCCCTTCCGTGCAAATCTCGTGCGATTTGCACAGACCCAGGCAGAGCACTGAACTGAGATACTGGGAGCTTCCGCTACAAACAAGCTTAAAATATAGACTTATTTAATTTTTTTCGGAACAATTTCTCATGTTGGGGCTTCAATACAAGAGGGACATTACAGATGAGCACTATGGAGGTATTTGGATGTTTTTTGGTGTGTCTTTTTGGACGAAGAAAAGTGAGCCCTATTCGCTACTGTCATATGGACATGCAGTGCTGCATGGAGCCCCGCTGTAACTCCGAGAAGGTACAGAGGACTCTGAAACTTCTCCCAGCCCTTAGTCCACATGAGGGGGAGTAGATAATGAGTGAAATTTGAATTTTGGGTGAACTATCCCTTTAATTTTAAAGTGCAGTGTGCCTGAATATTGTATCATCAATTCAAATTTAATCATCAAATTTAAAATTACGTTGTCATTGTTGTGTTGTAATCCCACCATTTTCGCCTGTGGTACAGTGTTGCATGTTATTGACTCTGTTCATAAATGTGTTCAATACGATGATCAGACCCTATTCTTTTGCAAAAAATAATCACTCTGTTATAGATCACCATTAAAAGAAGTCAAATAAATGTCACTTGATGATTTCCAGTACAAACAACGTATTCATCATTTAAATAATTATGAACATAAGTTGCCACTTTACAATAACCATCTAAGTAATGTTTATAGGTGGTTTATAAACCAATTGTTAATCGTTTACAAAGTATTACAAACATATGTTGCAACTTTACAATAACCATCTAAGTAATGTTTATAGATGTTTATAGATGGATATAAATATTACCCATTTACAAAGTGCCACTGATACACTTTTTAATCTTTATAGATGTTTTACAACCAACATTTAAACCTTATATAAACATTTAATAAATAGTCCATTAATAATTAATAAAAATTATTAATCATAATTTAATTGCTTGTTAATGGTAAATTAACTATTAACTTACATAAATAAACTACCTATTTCCCAATTATAAATTATGGTTAAACATTAATAACTTATCTATTTACCATTTATAATTGGTCTACAGTACATGCTG
This sequence comes from Trachurus trachurus, assembly GCF_905171665.1. Classification (NCBI taxonomy): domain Eukaryota; kingdom Metazoa; phylum Chordata; class Actinopteri; order Carangiformes; family Carangidae; genus Trachurus; species Trachurus trachurus. Next base: position 21,090,785 of record NC_139904.1, on the reverse strand, counting down.
TTTATAAATGGTCTATTAACCATTTATAAATGGTCTATTTACCATTTATAAACAATGGTTATTGTAAAGTGTTACCCCTATGAAGCGTTTTGTTTGAGAACATCTTTTTGCACAGCAGATTGATATTCCATTGGCCGAGTGTGGCTGCGCTCACTCACTCGCAGATATGTGATCTGACTCAACACAGGCATGTTAGTTGGGAATATAGTTACGTGGATATGATGACAATTAGGCCATATGTGAAGATCTCATATTGAGGAGGAAAGGATGAGGATGATAAAATGATGCCACAGGCTGTAGCATTAGCACTGATGCTGAGAGCTCCTGAGCGCTGGAGCCACAAGCTGACACATTTTTCTGTTTCATATTCCATGACTTGCTGACATGCCCTTTGGATATATCTTCTGCAGGGAGGCTATTTTTCTGCAATTCAGAGATACATTACAAACTATGGGGAAAATGTTGAGAGCAGTTTCTGTAGCCAAAGCCCCCTGTGCACAGCTGAGTGTGTTATGTTACAGTTAAGACTAGACTGTATTAATAAACATGACTGAAGCATGCATTCACCTATTTTTTTTTTTTTTTGCATTCTATGAATGGTTCATCTACAATTACTGAGCTGAATAACTTAAAGTACTCTGTGCTTTGATCAGCGTGATATTATGCATGTGAAATATCATTATTATGGGCATTTCTTAGTGTGGTTTTTGACACTGCAAAGATATAACATTCAGGGAGAGAAGCTAGATATCAAAATATCTGTTGCATGGGACTGGAAAGTGACAAGGCACAGATTGCTGCAAAATATGAGTTACAGGCCTCCTGTTAAAAAATGTTGGTATTTGCTGTCAAAAGCCCAAAAGCCTCACTTCTTATCACACAATCCACACCACCCTCTCTCCCTGGCCATCTTCATCCCTCCTCCTCCTTGTTCAATATTTCCTAATCTCTGCTCCTCTACATCATCTCTCTCTCTCCCTCTCCTCCTGTTAGAGCCACTGTCCCCCTACCTGTCTGCTTGCGCTGGTACAGCCCCCTCTCTCTGCCTCTGTCAATGTATTTTGCCCTTATAAGGAGAGAGCACAGGCAGACTGTACTAACCGTGTGAGCACGGCGGGGGTGTTGCAGGGGCATGGAGAGTGGATGTTGTGTGTGTGTGTGTGTGTGTGAGAGAGTTGGGAGGGGGTGGGGTGGGGTGGACTGCGTGTCGAGCTACCACACTTCTGTCAATGACTCCAAATAAGATGACAGAAATAGGCACAGGGGAGGAGGAGGTGGGGCGAGGGAGGATGGTGAGGAGAGGCAGGTGAATAGATCTGAGAGTGGGGATGCTAGCGCTAGATGTCAGCTTGAGGTTACTAAGAGACAGAGCACCTCCGGCAACATTTGCCCTCCAAGTTGGTCCACACTGATTACATACATCTCCAAAGCTCTTGTTTTCTCAGTTCTGACGCTGCGAGTAGACTCCGCATGATGCCAGCTCACCAGCTGCCCACATATACTCACCGATGTAGAAGTCTAATATTTAGCTGGTGAGAGTCATGGAGGGAGAGTGTGGGCTTCAGCGTGGACGTCTGTAGTGCAACGTGACTGGTCCAGGCTTCAGATGTTCTGTCCTTTGATGAGAGGAAGGAGACATGCTCTGAATGGATGAACATAGACAATAAAAAAAATAATTGATTGATTCAGGCAATAGCTTATACTTACAGAGCACCATTGCAGTTTTATGAAACTGTTTCCTAATTCCTTGTCAACACTGTTGCAGATATGGAAGTGTTATGTTAGTTTGTGGCTAATGTAGTTTCAGGTAAGGATGAGCTGCAGGTGAGCTGCTTCCTCTGCAGCCAAAACTGAAGGGTTAGGGTTAGAAGACAATACATTACTTCATCCTGGAGCTTTATACAATTTTTTTGACATGTGCAGTAGTGCTTTCCAAAACTTGCAAACAAAATTCAGTCGTAGTAGATTACCTGCAAATCTGATCTTCATTGTAATCTGTCTGGACTCCTATCACGCTAAGCTTCTTCCATACACCCCCATGCATTCACAGCTTGGTGGAAAACTTTCTTTAGCAACTTACTTCCATGTCTGAAGCAAAAACCCAAGAGATATCAACTGGTTCACATCAGCTGGATGAAGAGATAGCAGTAGGCTGTTCCATCTCACGCAGCTCCAGACTCATGAAAAGGCTCAAGGAGCTGCAAACATGGGCCTGGATGAAAATAAACCCAGCCAAGCCCTACCGACTGTCAATCTGGAAAGGAGACAGAACGATAACATCTTTACACGACCAATCTGTCTGACAAATACATGGCTGTCTCTGTACTGTCTCAGTTCTCGGACCAATATCAACTCAAGCTTCCTATCAGGGATAGTCAAAGCCTGGTGTTAGCAGTTCACCTTATACCAACATACCTGAATTCACTGAAATCAATTAGCTTGTGCTGTGAACAGGAGGAGCTGAAGGTTGTGTTTGAGCTGAGAGAACAACCTGACCTGTCCATTCCAAGTCTGCAATGGACTACAAGTGGAAAGTGATGCAGATAGATGGGCCAGTCAACTGAAATACCAAGAGATTTATGGATTGCTGCAGCCAGACAGGACTGATTTTGGATGAAGAACATCGCCTAAGAACTTATGATCTCTTAAACTGCTACGACTGGAACGGAGAGCTATAAAAATAAGATATGTGATGGTTGATTGGCCAGACGAGTGGAAGATGAGCCAAGGCTTAGCTTCCTTGTCAGGGTCCAGTACAATACCTAAGTCCTGGGAGCCTGCACCTCTAGTACAGCTCCAAGGAGACCTGCTAACTCTGTGTCTCCCATGAAGCCAAGCAGCAAGACCTAAGTGACGCAGGGCTAGTATGCAAGCCTACCAATATGCTCTGGTCCACCTGGACCCAGACAATCATTATGGCTTTCAGTGAGGCTACTGTACCTTTGGAAAATTGTACTTTAATCTGTCATCACCGGTTGGAAAAGCTATGCTGAAACATCCACTCAACAGCCCCAGAAGTCTTGTGGGATGAAACACTCACATCACCCATTAAACCCTGGGATTTCTGTTTGTTCAATTTTTTTAAAATTGATTTATTGGGGAATGCTAACAATATGGCTAGACATCTCTGAGCATGTAGTCTCATTATAAAATCAATTAACAATCCTGTTCCTTCAAACCAAGACCAAAATATGTCTTCTGTAAAATGTTGTATGTCTGTATAAAATCCTCCTAAAATTAGTCTTCTCAGCTTTTATTTTCTCACTCCATGTTGCTCTTTCATGGTGTTTCAACTTTATGGTACTACTGCACTTTACTTCCCCTCATAAGTCATAAAAGAAGCCTTTATGGAGCCTAAACTCACCTGAGGACAAGCTCACACACACACACACACACACACACACACACACACACACACACACACACACACACACACACACACACACACACACACACACACACCATATTCAGTGTCTGCCTTTCATGCAATAGCAAGCAAGATGGGACAATTGACCTAAAAAATAATAGACACTGTATGAATAATCCAAGGTGCTCCACCTTATCCTGGTTGGCAATAATGCTCAGGTATTAATATTTTAAATAAAAAACCTCTATATCTCTCTTGCACTTTCACATGTTGCAGGATGAGTGTTGAAAAGGCAGTTTCTTCTCTTTTTTAAAAAATCTTATTATCAATAAGAAAAAAATCAAACTGAAAATGCTTTCAATTTCACAGCTGAGGTGATGTTAAAGAGTATCATGGTTTTAGATAAAGAGCACGAGACAGGTACCTCTGTGCAAGTTAATGAAAGACTAGGCTATCATTATTTTATATTTATGTGCTTAGTGACAGTGTACAGTAGGTTTCTGTGGAGGCAAACTTTAACAAGGAGCTTATGCAAATTGACTTACTCACCATCCTCCCTCAGTATCCTTGGATACATGTTATTTATTCATTTTCAGTCGCCTTCGCTGTACAACCGCCGTCTTTCAGGGCAACACACTCAGATCAGATGATGATCATGTGTCTCAGCTGGGGTCTGCGGTATCTGTTGTTCAATCTGGCACACACACAGGCACACACACACACAGACATACAGACACACACACATCAGGACACTGGTGTGGGTCTGCTCTCTAACAGCGTACAGAACTGAATTTCATGGTGTGGTGAGATGTGAACAATTTATCTTTTAGTCAGAGTTCAGTTGGTCAGGAGGGTTCAATACAAGGCCTCACATCAAAGACACTGTTTATTCACAGACAACAGACAAAACTCTCCCCCACCACCAACCCCCTCTCTCTTGTTCCAAGGAGAACATCTGGTCTGTGCATATTTGAGTCAGTAGGGGTGGTGATGCTTGTTATAGCTGTGAAACTGGGGTATTTCATTGTTTGAAAAGCTTCCAGGTTCTGATCCACTGAATTAATAAATGATCTCAGTCGATGTTGGAGTCTTTTCCAAGGGAAGAAATTAGAGCAGCGACACTGATCTCATTGGTGTAAGATGGTGGGGGGTCACACAGTCATACGAGTGTCTGATCTGACTGGTTAAAACGCCCTGCAGAGACCGCGGGCCATTATGATTAAACTGCTGAGCACCACAAACATCAGATGTGACCATTTGTCTGTTGCTGAAACCTCATAGTTTCGAATATATCCTGGCAGACTGCAGCAGCAGGACAGACCCATTCATCTCATGCAGACCCACTGTTTTTTTGCTGAACAGTTGCACTTTACATTTCAAAAGTGATGAAAACAAACAGATCAAACCCATAACTCAGCGAGGAGGAATGAGGTTTCAGGGGGGTGATACTAGAAAGAGATTTTCTGTCTGCATCACCCGACTGAGGCGGGAAGCTCACTCCACATTTGGGGAGCCGGATACTGAACACAAGATCATGGCAGACTGAGGTGTGCATCATTAAAATGAGCATCACACCCGCCTCATAATAAACCTCCTACTCATGTAGAGCTCTCTGACGTAGCTTCTCCACCATTCCTTTGCTTAATCTGACGTCTGACTGGAGGCAAACACTCGTCCAAGTGTGTGCTACAGTAAATGTGCTAAAAAGCCAAAGTACTCCCTCGCCACTACAAAATAATTCTCCATTTGTTTAAAATCTTGTCAGCACCTCTTTACCCTCCCTCTATCTTTGCTGCACTCAGTTTTCCAGGGTGGTGTCAACCTTTGCAGCACCACTCTGTTTCTGTGCGCTCCTTCCTCTGGGATAGGCTACAAAAAAGACAGGTGCATTCTGGTATATGAAGTCAACTCAGACCCTTAAAGAGGAACTGTACAAGATTTTTTTTACCTTAACTAAACAGTTTCAGAGTAATTGTGATGGTTAAATAAATGACTTGTAACTTGTTACCGGGAGAATGGAGGCTCTCTGCCTCTTGTCCGAAAATCAACCTTGCAAGATCAGAACCTCCGCCCCTCGGCAGCACCACGATACAAACGCGCCCCGTACCCGTAATCTCTTGTTTATGATGGATAAGACTACACAACACATCGTAAAATCGCATATAATATATAACGTTATGTACCGCAATACTGTTTGATTCTCGCCAGCGACGTTGAAAACAAATGCACATGGCCAGGAGGAGGGTTAGCAAAACAGCGGAAAAGTGACCATACTCCCCTTTAATTCAGACTTTATTTGAATGTGTGCTCAATATATTGTAGCCTACCTCTGTGGTTTGGGCCCCGTTTAATTCATTTTGCTCACTTTTCTACTGTAACTTATATTCCTTAATTGTCTGCAGAGTGTTAATAATGTGGTATCACAGGGAAGTTGAAGTAAAAATGAAACTATGGTTAATGGTCTGTCTTTAGCCTGTTTAGTAATGTTGGGCAGTGTTTGGTGATGTGAAAGTTGCAGTTAGGACCACTTCTCATACACAGCCACAAAAACAGGAAGGCCCACATTTATTGTTAGTCATTTGACGCCCCCTCTGCCATTTAGCTTCAACAGAGAGCATCTAACTGATGTGCCAAATTGGCTTTGCTACACATGAACCTAATCTGTTGACAAGTTACATTTTTTGTGATAATAACGTATAATTCAAGTGGCTAAAAGCTAACCTCCACAGCTAGCTCAGGGCTGTTTTCAACCACTAGCATGCTAATTTTCTATTCAGTGGATTTCACAGACAGTTGTATTTCCTAGTATTTCCTCGTGACCGACTGAGGTCACATTGCAGCATGTCTGTGCTTATTTTATACAGTGTATTGTTGGCAACAGACTTTCTTTCATGCTCTGTAGTACTGGGTTTTTTCTGTCCTTTTTTTTTGACAGACATCAAGAAGTGACTTTTCTTTTGATGGGCTGTGCTAAAGTTCAACTCGTGTTAACTCTGCATTGACAGTCTAGGTTTCTCTCAAACGTCCGACATTATTTTCAAGCGAAAAGAATGAGAGGTGAAGTTAAACGTACACATTAGAGAGTCTGATATCAACCTTGTCTTATTCAGATGTGTGTTCTTGTGTTCATTTGACCAGTCGGCCTATAATGGCCGCAAAGGACAGAGTTCATTAACTAACCCCCTCTCTCTGTCCCCAACTACACACATGTAACCCAATTATTTAAAGGGCACCAGGTCATGCTAACCTGACTCTGCCCTAAATTTGGCCCCAACTCACACTATAGAGGAGCAGCCTATGGTATGGCAGCATCTGGTCTTCAGCCCTTTTTCTGTCTCCCTGTCCCCCCGGGTGGGCTGCCATATAGTACTGGTCCGGGTACAATACACACATTTGCCCCAACCCACCCCCTACACACACACACACACACACACACACACACACACACACACACACACACACACACACAAGTGACAATTTAGCAATGGCTCATTTAACCATGCCCTTATGTCCTGGCTGCGACCCTAAAGTAAGTAAATGGAGTTTTCATCATCCCAAATTCTCTCTGACAGAAAGACAGACACAGACACACACACACACACACACACACAGTTTACCTTTTATCGTCAAAAAAAACGTCCATCATACTCAGCATCTCATAAATGTCAGCTCATTTGTGCTTCGAGGCGGTGTGTGTGAAGTTTGTTCTACAGTAAATATAAACACCTTCATGCTTCTAACAACCACAAATAATGTGAATTTCCTTCCTCTCTGCAGCACAGTAGCGAATCGGCAGTCACCCACACAGTTTGCAAAAATACCCTGATGCACATCCTTACTCACCATGATTCATTTTCACACCGTGTGGACAGAAAAAGTCACTGTGCTGCTGAAACAATGTCAAACACAATACAACTCTGCAGCACACACACAAATGCACAGCAGTAGCAGCACACACACACACACACACACACACACACACACACACACACACACACACACACACACACACACACACGCACACACACACACACACACACACACACACACACACACACACACACACACACACACACACACACACACAGGGTAGTGCCCCCTCCTCTTATTGCCAGCGGGCTAGTGGGAGATGTCAGTCAAAGGGGGAGGGGGTGTTGTGAGGACATGGCAAATGTGAGTGTGTGTGGTGGGGGTCTTTGTGAGCGAGCGAGGTAGGAGGAGAAGGGGAGAAGGGGAGAGGGAGGGGGGACATAGTGTTCTATTTCTCATAGACCAACAGCTGCTGTCTTTAGTGCAGAGAGAGAGAGCAAGAGAGAGAGAGAGAGAGGGAGGGCTGTGTGGCGTGAGGCAGTGCGTGTGCTCAGTGTTTAGGTGAATCCACAGCCCTCTGGCTCACAAGAATAAAGGATCCTCACGGAGGAAGAGAGAGAAAAGCAACACAGGGACTTTTTCCTCTTATTTTTTTTGCATCCTCTCTCTCTCAGTCGCTCACCAGCTCCCAGTGTCTGCATTTTATCTCCTTTTTTTTTGCCCTTTGTCCTTCCTCTTTTGTTCCCTCTGCATCCATCTCTGCTTCACCTCGGTCCAGAGAGAAGGAAAGGAAGAGCAGAGTCAGAGGCATCATCCTCCCCTCCTGCACGCCCAGCCGGTAAGCTGAGCCAACGCTCTTTTTCTCTTCTCTCGCTTTAATCGCTCCATCCGTTTAGCAGGAAGGAGAGTCAGTCCAGAGAGTCCCACCCTGCACCTAAAAAGAGAGGCTGTGAGCTGGAGACGGAGGCTGAGGAGGAGAGGATGGAGGATGGATGTGGGTTAGACTGTATGGATGGAGCCTGGTGGGTGACGGGTGATTTCGGCTGAGCCACGGTGCCGTTGCCTGTGGGTGGATGGAGTGGATGTGGAGGAGTAGCGTGGCTCAGGGTCTCGCCTGTGGGGAGGGAGCGTTGCATTTTTGGTCAAACCACATCGAAACCCTTGTGGGGCTGGTCAACTGGGGCTGGTTTCTTTTTCACTGCAGTGTTTAGACAGAGCGGCACGGTCACTGCCACAGTCACAGTCACAGTCACACACACACACACGTTCACACACACCTCAGCAAGGATCTATTCTTCCTCTGTGTATAGACAGGAATCCACCAGGACTCAATGTCCACAAATGCTCATGTGTGTTTTAAAGTGTGTGTGTGTGTGTATTTTCACTGATGGATGATGGTTTGGTCACAGGACACAGGTGACCTAGAACCATCACAGCACATGCATCATATATCACATTGATGCATTGGAGTGTTCTGTGGACAATATGGATAAATTGCATGTCAAGCATCCCTCCTCGCCTCTTCTGCTCCATTAGCGCACACATATTACATCAGGAATGGCTAGCGACAGTAGAAAAGGTGTTCAGTCACACAGTGAAGTAGGTGTTTGAGGTGTGTGTGTGTGCCAGTGCAAGCTGTCTCTGCAAACAGCCTGCTAAAAACAATAGCCCCAGATTACACCGCTGATCAGAAGGGGTGGGTGCATGCGACCAGAGTGGAAAACAGGGAGGAGGGAATGAGGGAAGGAGGGAGGGAGGAAAAAGCTGAATGGAGGGATGAATGAATGAGGTCCTAGGCTTTTCAGGAGTTCTTTCAAATGTGGAGAAAAAAAAGATGTGATGGAGGAGAGGGGGCTCCATGGGGTTGTTAGACTAAGAGAGAGAGCAGGAAGGGTGAAGCTGTACCTTCTGTGCTACCATGTGACTCTGCAGGTCTTCTTTGTGTGAGCACAGGGAGAGGGAATGAGAGAGGGATGCTGTGGATGGAGAGATGGACAAATGGAGAGGAAGAAAAAGAAAGTACGGCAAAGTACACTGTGTGCACGGGCAGGTGGGAGAGAGGGAGGGAGGGGGAAACGGACAGGAGAGGTGTATGTAATTGAAAGATCTGTTCCCTGTCTATCCCCCCTGTAATCTACTGACTCTGGTTATAATCCATATGAGTAGATTAACTGATGATTTACTGCCATGTTGACTTTTGTGACACACACACGCAGTGGTTGTATGTCTCACACCTACATGGGCTATATACAGAAACAATGCAGAAACATACAGTATATACATGTGTATGAGTGTATTGTATTTACATTTGTCAATGCAGATAATGAAATGTGAAACATTCTCATCATAAATAATGATACAAAATAAATGTACTTTGTGTACATGTCCTCATACATAGGCTACTTATGTATTTCATCTGTAGAATTACATGTAATATTGTATCTTGCACATTTATCACAATGCCTGTAAGTACTGTATAGGCAGAGAGAGATAAATTAATTTGGATTCTTATTATAATACATCACTGTCATATCAAACATGTTTACACACAGTGAGTGATGTATGGATTTTGAAACGCTCCTATACAGCTGCACACGATGTGGTCATGAATAAATATATGTAGATTATAACCCATTTACATGTATGAATAAACAGGAAGGTGCACTGACACAGCCAACATGTTTATGCTCTAGTTCACGATTGTGTTAATCAATGTGTGTGTATGTTGTGTGTGTATGTTATCTGTGCGTGTGTGTGGTAGGGGCTTTTTTCCGGTCTGAGATGGAATGGTGGCTGCTATGGTATTTACTCTGCTGTTGCTAGGACACTCCCTTTGAACATTTTAACCAAGCCTTTTCATTGGCCGGCTGTGATGATGCAAGATTCCCTCACCCCAAATCTTTCCTGCGCGCCCATAGAAACATGCCCGTCTGCATTTCCTCCTCGTTCCTTCTCTGACAGTCTTTGTCTCACACCCCCTCCTTCTCTCTCTCTCTCTCTCTCTCTCTCTCTCTCTCTCTCTCTCTCTCTCTTTCTGTCTGTCAGTACCTCTCCTCGTCCATCCTCTCTATTCATCCCTCCCGCTCCATCATTAACTCAAATGTTCATTAATTCATCCCTGATCTCAAGGATTGCGCTCTTTCCGAGCCGCTCCAATCAGCCTTTATCACCCTGGTACATTCTGTCACTTCGCTCTCCCTCCTCCAGTCAAAACGCTCACCGCAAAATGGTGTTGATAGCATGTGGCGGCGTCTTCCAGCGTTCTGTCCTGCTGTCTTGCAGAGGATTAGTGTGCTCTGTGTGTCTCACATTGTCCCATTTCCTCTGTCCATATGAGTTGCAGAATCTTATTAGGCTGCCCCTTAACATGTGTCAGGATTATCAAGTTTGACAAGGCAGAAGACAGGAGAGGGGGTTGGGTGTATTTTTCTTAATGCAACGTCTACATCACCTTATGTACCCCAACATTTTCTCCTCAGCAACATGTACAGGCAAATAGGGCTACGTGTCCATGTTATCACAGCAATTACCCCAAGTTCACAGCTACACTTCATTCCACACGATGACATGCATTTCACACTCAAGAAGTGTGTAACCTTATGGCTCCAGCATGTCAGTTATTACATGCTGAGGGACTGGGAATAGGAGATGGTGGTTTATAAAGATTGAAGGATGGGAAAAGGAGGAGCAGAGGGAGAGGGGAGGGAGGCAAATATGGGTAATGCTGGTCTCGTTTGCTGCTTCTCTCACTATTTGTCACTTTAAGAGAGGCACTGTCAACACAACCCAGCAGGTGTAATGATGTGTAATGATCTCCTCAAGCCCTCACTGAACAAGACGTTGTTCAGGCTGCTGCATTACCTCTACTGACACTCTATGAACAAGGCAGATGAGTGACGCATATAGTGCGGCCAACTCCAAAGTGTCGTGGGTTCGTGCCTGAAAAGAGGTTTCGTCAAAACATTTTGAAGCTGAAGATGCTAATCCAACAACCTGAAAGAGCATTTTTCAGCCTGTGTGAGGAGCAAATTGCAAACCTGACCATGCCATACTTGGATGGTATATAAGCCCACGATATGCCTTCATTTTGAAGCTAGAGATAAGTGGATGGACAACCATGCTTCAGTCAATCCTTTGATGACTACAACATCGTCCATATGTTTGTGCATGTGGTCCGACTGGTTTTCTGCAAAAACACCCAGCAATCCCCGTTTTATCTCAACAATTCTAATCTTGTTGACTGGCCGACCCATCTGTCCAGCAGCAACATCTGCCATTCAAACATCTGTCACTTTAGCTTGCATGCTTGCTGTTGATGTTCTTTTTGTTTTCCTTCTGGAGATGAGAGGTTGGATCTAGTATTGTATCCGGGGCTTAATTCATTTAGGAATTTGAGATGTGATCCGTCTCTACCTGGTAATCTTTGGGTTTTAAATCCCCTATTGTGAGGAATTAGGGATTACTCCTTCGGAGCAGAGATGATCCTGTCAAAGGAACACTGGGGAAAGTAATGAATGGTATGGAGAAGTGAAGACAGGTCCAGATATATGATACACAGAGCTATATCTTAGAATATTCAGTATGTACAACTTGTACTGAAAGTGGTGCTGCTGCCTGTGCATGAATTCAGTGCCTGATATTTTGGGAAGTAAACATAACAGTTGTCTAATTATGAAACCCACGTCTGTCCTTAAATATAAAGCTCCAACTAGCAGTTTAGCACACAGACCGGATACTGGGTCTTACAGTATCTCTAAAGTTCACTAAAAGCTTTAAAAAGGAATCATGACGGAGGGAATGTACAAATGCATTTTACGTTGTAGACCTAAAAACATGAAATTCTATTGAGCTTGTGTTAACCACAGGCCGTTTGGTCATCTAACCAAAAACTTATTCAAAAAGACAGTATATTTAAACAAAGAGGAATACTGATCCCTTACAGCTGGCAATAAAACACTTGGTTTCAGAAAAAATATGAGGAAGAAAAAAAAGACATTGAAATCCTCTAATTCACTAATCCACTAGTTTTAAGAGAAATGAAATTTAAGGACACTTGGATTAATCTTGACTAACAAGTTTTGAAATGTGGGATTCTCTAATTTAATACATCTTTGAAGCAACGAGCTGAGTCAGTGAGAAAATAGATTTAGAAGATATTTTGATTTAATTCTCCATGACAAGGGAAGCCAAGATCAGATAACTCTTCGATCATATTACCTAACTCTCAATGTTGGATGGCACTCGTGGAAACCACTGAAAAGTCCTATTAAACTCTGTTATCGTCCTTGTTATGGGTGTCCTGCTGAAACACTTTGAAATGTGTGATATTACATCTAGTGAGACACAGAGACGGGCCTCAGCGAATCCTCTGCGTCTTCTGTGAATCTACTTCTAACCAGACATGACTCGACTTGTCTAACTCTCTCTTTCTAGAAGAGGATGAGGAATTTCTGAATGTAATTTGTGAATGTAATCATATTACCTATAGGATCTGCTCTCTGAGGACTTCAAACAGTGCCATGGCGTCTTGTCTTTCGATCAGATCAATCGCTCTCCACTAATATCAATAAATAGTCTGAATGCCCGCCGCTCTCCATATTTACGATCAATACACCCAGTTCAGTGGGAAGGTGAAACCAATTTAGACCAGTAGAAGGCTAAAGACAGCAGAGCAGGAGGAGAGGAGCGGAAACGAGACAGTATTACAATTAGTGTGTAATAAGTGAAGAGGCAAATTATCTACTTAGCGATGTTATCTCAATTGAAGCTGCAGCTCTCTTAATAAGTTCTGCTGGATAACATAACCAGGTGTTTGGTTACTGAGGCTCGAGGTAAACACACTCACAGTCACCTTTCCTGATAGAGATTAATGATAGAGTGTATTTTGTTAGGGAGGTATGTAGCCTATGTCTGTCCGTGCTGCTGATTGTGTTCACATGGAAGCTCAGCTGAAATGACCAGACTGAAGCAGTCTGGACTACGGAGGATTTCCTATTTATACATGGCTACTCTTTTATTTGCAGAGTGTGCCATATTCTCTGATTCGTCACTGGTAGCCTAAACATTTTGGGACTAGTTTGGTCCACAAAGGATCTAGCTACCTCTCTCTGCAGCATTTGAAAGAGCATGGCTGAACCTAAAGTTTGACCTAAAGATTTTTTTTTTACATTTCCTCAACCAAAAACACACAGGCTAGTTGACAAGAACTGAACCAACTGCTTTACAATTGTTAGCAAGTAGCCAACTAACTTATTGCACAAGATGGCAAAGTCAGTGCTTTCCAGTTAAGGAAAAGTTAGCTTTTATCAGCCTCTGTGAAATTGAAAAAGTGATTAGGAAAAGTTTCAGGTGGTAAATCAAGTATCATTTCATATGAGTCACGAAAACTTAGCAACAACCTTAGCAACAGTAACTAGGGAGGACAGGGTTTAGTGAATGGGCAGTTCTCGTCACTAGGCCTACATGTCTTTGTATGTTACTGTCTGTTTGTGTGTGTGTGTGTGTGTGTGTGTGTGTGTGTGTGTGTGTGTGTGTGTGTGTGTGTGTGTGTGTGTGTGTGTGTGTGTGTGTGTCTGCTCTCATGTGTGTATGCCAGATCTGCCATAGGCACACTGGGATACTGGCAACCATGCTAGTGTTCAGTGTTTGATCAGGCTTGTGAGACCATACACTATCTTTCCCCCTCTCTCTATTCACACACACATGCTCACTAATTAGCTCTGCTCGAGTCAGTGAGGAGTTATCTGCCTTATATATATAATTCTTTTTTCCATCAAACAACAAAGAAAGAGTAGGCATGTAACTCAAAAATAAATCATTGGACAGAAATAAATCACAGTAATCACGATAACAGCCAAGATTTCAAACTTTTCACAGGAGGGATCCATCACCACTTCCCAAACTGACTCTCTTTTAGTTCATTCTTGTTGTGTTCGATCAATTAATTTTTTTTGTCGGTGTCAGCTTGAGCCCATACCTTACATTGCAGCCAATTTCCTATACTTGAGAGCTGCTGCTGCTATCCTTCCCCTCCCTGTGGGACAGATAATAGTGTAACACTGCATCTTCTGCTATGTGAGACACACTGCAGCACAGTGTGATGGAGCATTGCCTCAAGGACATGCGGCTCTTCCTGGTATGTAGAGGGTAGACGACTTTGACGCACAGTGCTGAATATAGATTCTAGGTCACGCTGGGGTCAGAGGTCAGCCCATTCATTCATTCTCTGTGGTCATGTGCTGTGGCTGAGGGATTGAGACAGATGCCATGTCCCAATTTTTACAGATTGTAATGGTATTCAGTATGTTCTACAAACCAAATACAATATTCTGTTTTTACTGTTGAATAAACGCAAAAATTTCTTTTAGAGCATGGAAATCTGACTCAGAACCCCCCCTCCCCCCTCTGACTTCTGCTAATGAAGCTGTGATATTGGTTGCGGAGCAACTGAGGGGAACTTACAATAACTTGTGCAGGTGTATTGAACTTCTTCATTAATGATGCCATTTCTGTCAATAATTCTCTGACATTGACACATAAATTATGTCGCCATTCTTAATCCCTCCAAACAAGCACGGCTTGTTGAATGGCTTGGTTTTTTATATTTTGGAGTTTTTTTTTCGCCTTTAATGGACAGGACAGTTGAGAGAGAGACAGGAAATGGGGATTCGAACCAGTGCCGCCTGCAGTAAGGACTATCCTCAACACATGGGGCAGGTGCTCTACCAACTGAGCTAAACACCGCCCCAATGGCTTGGTTTTTTATAGCCAGTAAAATAGCAGAACATCAGACACACTGCATTGGCTGAAAATACAGAAAAGTGGACCATGATTCAGTGGGCTGAAACATGGCTAAATCACTGCCATGTGCTACACATGCACATCTTGATCGTGCTTCAGACACAATGCATTTCATACCCGTCTCTCTCATGTCTTGTTTTCTCTCTGTATCAATACTACCATCCGATAGATGTGATGAGAGGTTAAAAAACCTGGAGTATGGAGTTTAGAGGTACAGACATGAAGAGACTGAATGACGGAGGATGAGCTGTGAAACAAAGGATAAGCTCGGTTTAGAGAGGAGAACATTGGCTGATGTATATGCATTTAAAGACGTTGGCAGGGAAGCGCACAGAGAGAGAAAGATAGAGCGAGAGAGACAGGCGGACAATAAATGGACTGAAAGAGTGAAGGAGAGTTGAAGGATAGAGAAGACAGTGAGACGCCAGCGAGTGGAAGTCAAACTGCCTTTATGTACTGTTTTATGATAGTCCTTGTCTCTCTCTTTTACACACACACACACACACCGCACACGCACGCACATAAACACCAACAGTGTTTCCGCAGGTATCCTTGTTAGGGAATTGTATTGACTTCCATTCATTGTGAACAGACAAACACAAACTCCAACTCAATCCCACAATCCTAACCTCAACTCGGACCTCAGAACCTCAGAAACGATGTTTTGCCTCATTACAGCTGCCCTGTTGTCCCAGTGCAGAATACTGTTCTCTTAAAAAGGTAAAAACAACTGTACATGTTTAGTTTGGTTAATCTAAGTCAAAACAACTCATCTGATTCACTCAGTTCAATGTTGCACACACGATACAATTCAAGCTCGATCAACATCATTTCAACTCAGTTTTATTTTCATCCCTTTGATATGAATTTGTACACTTGGACAAATGCATACACACACACACAGACACACGCACACACACAAGTCCCGAAGCATAAAAATCAGAGTGTAAGCAGTCTATGTGGGACAAAGAGCGACTGTCTGTACAGGCGCACTGTATATCGCTTCATCTTTTGTTTACAGACAGCAGGGGGTCAGGGAAGGACAGGGAAAGAGGGGTTGCAAAAATATCTACACATTACACACACACATATGCACATAACGCACATCACAAGGCCCCTGTAAGTACATGTAGAGCCTATAGTGCTCCCTTTGATGGCGGCTAATTGGCATCGCACATCACAAATAATGATAACAAGAGCTCGCTTTACAGCCATCCATCCTCTGACAGCTGAAGCACAAAGAGGAAATTGCTCTTACAGCTGAAATCCAAGGCTTTAATTTCTCCAACTCTGCTTTTCCAAGGTTCAAAACGCCCCAGAGCCAAACTGTGGTCTTCAAATATTAATGGCTATATTAAATAAAAAGGCATATATTAATCTCTGCAGTAGAGAAAAATAAAGAAAACAGAGCAGTGGAAACTTAATTATTTCACCAAGAATTTCTTATGTTAAGATACTTTGATAAACAGGGTATTGCATATAAGAGATTTAAATGTTTAATGCATATAAACCTTCATAATATCCACACAGTTACAGTAAGAGACATTAGAGCACAGGCTTTACCTGTGAGTAAATAAACCATTAAATCCCTGAGTTGCTGCCCCAGTTTCTTTTTTTTATTTCACTTGAAAAATGATCACACTGAAGCATGTTACACAATAGAAATGGATTTGAGTGCAGCTTAAACATGCCATACCATCTCTCTTTCTGTCTCTCACTCTATCCTCCCTATTTCTTTGTCAGCCATGCAGCACAGAATCACAATGCTCATTTGCAATCGCCCTTTCATGAGGCACCATGCGCTGCTCTGGACTCAGAGTCAGCCAGCTTGTGCGTACATGTGTGTACATGTGTATATGTGTATGTGTGTGTGTGTGTGTGTGTGTGAGAGAGAGAGAGAGAGAGAGAGAGAGAAGAGGGGGGAGGGGTGATGCTGGAGAATCGTAACCTCCTCCTTCCATTTCTCTCTCTTTCTTTCTCTCTTTTGCTCTCTGCCACTCCATCCTTCGCTCTCACGCTCAGCCGCTCGCCCCTTTTCTTCTCCTTCCCTCCTCACCTCAGCGAGGGACGGCGGTATCTATAATTGTGTATGAATTGTGTATGTGTGTGTGTGTGTGTGTGAGCCTGAGGCAAATTGGCTGTAGTGTTCCATCAGCGGTCAATCTCTGGCAATGGTTTCTAGTTGAGTCTGACACTGCCACCTCCCATTTTACTCCTTGAACTGGCTCTTTGTCAGCCCGCATCTTTCCTTTCCTTTCCTCTCATTTCCTTTCCTTTCCTCTCCTTTCCTTTCCTTTCCTCTCCTTTCCTTTCCTTCTCCTCTCCTTTCCTTTCCTGCTAAAAAACTGCTCCTGTGCATGATCATGACCTATTTTCCTCCTACCCCACCACCACTATAAGCATAACATCACTTACAGCAGTTTTGATAGACAAATGCTTAATAAACTCTCCTGCTTCCTAAAAGGAAGAGTAACTGGGCTGTTTAGTTCTCTCTACATCCATCCTCTTTTCGTCCTCTTTCTCTTAAAACATGATGGAGGACAGCTTCCTGCACTCGTCTCTATCTTTAGGGAGAATGTCCTGGGAACAAAGAGAGGGAAAGGGTAGAGGTATATAAAAGACACAGTAACAGAGGAAGAGGTCAAAAGGGTGTACGGTGAGAAGATGAGTGAATGAAAGGCGGCATAAAAGAGGAGCAACGGACTGAAGAGGAGGTGGAGAGAGGGGTGTGGTGAGAGAGCGGGTGAAAGGTTGAGAAGGAGTGAAGAGATAGAGAGGGAGAATGAGAATAATCACCAATGGGTCTCTTTTAAAAAAAAAAAAAAAAAGAGGGACCTGTTCAGTGAGCAGAACTAACATGAGTTGAGTACCTCAGACTCTCAACAAAAAAGACAGATGTCTGCACACACTGACTTTGTGAACTCTGGCTTTCTCCCCCAAACACCCTCTGACTCTCACCATCCGCTCTGAAGTTGCTGAAAGAGCAGCCACTGTACTTTTAAAGACAGTCCCCCTCAGTCGACCGGACTGCTCTGACAGTGTCTGCTCTCTGGAGACTATCGAGACTTTGATTAGCATGGCGCTCATTCATGATTAAACAGCAGCAAGCATTGATCAAAGTCTTCTTGGAATCAGACGGATAACTTCTGACTTTCAATACTTAAAACAATAAAAACTTAATATCCACACTGACAAGACAACAAGACTCAGCTCCATTCAGATGTTTCCATACAGGCCAGTTTCACAAGTATGAAATTGATGTAAATCATAATGATAAGGCCTTTACGTAAATCTACCATATTACAATCGCGAGCACTAGTGTGAGACAGTGCCACAGACTTAGCTGTTACCATATCACCTTAGTCTGGGACTTTGGACGCATGGCAACAAGCTGTAAGCAACACATTTTCATCAAGCTGATGAATAAACCCTCAAACCTAATGAATCTCTTTGAGCACTGCAGAATAAAGATAGACAGCAGTGATGACAGGAGCGAACTGTACAACAACCACACAGGGGCACCTCCTAACTGAGATTGATATTCTATATCGTGCCCATTTCCTCAAAAGAAATTACATTTCTGTTGCACCATAGAGCATTTAACCAGATCATTTATGAGAAGGGTCAATTTCACACTTGCTGCTATTACTATTGACAACATTTTCATCGGAGTAGACCTGTTAATTAATCGATTAGGGGAAAATCAATGAGTAATTGTTTTAGTTTTCTGTCTTATGCGACCGTGACCTGAATATCTATGGATGTTGCAATGTTATATTTCAATAAGTAGTAATAGACTTTCAAATATTTCTGACATTTTAGAGTCAGAATTTAGAATTTAGGAAACAATCAGCAGATGAATTGATAATGAAGATAAAGATGAATCAGCCACAGATCGGATTGTCCTCTAATATTGACTGTATAGAATCAAAGTGGAAATGTGAATGTCCTAAATCTGATCCATGTGTACGGAGTTGCATCTCATGCTCAGATACCCTACATAGTATGTACATATATGGAAATTGAAGTTTTTGCATGGATCAGATTAAGCAGTGCTGAGAGAGCAAACAGGTGGCATGGAGCTCAAATGGCAAACTAAAGCACTCAACTGATCAGCAGAGTTGAAAATGGTAATCCATCGCAATGTGCCGTCAGGGTCCTGAAGCTGGAGTAAATTTAGATGTCTGCTGTCATTTTGATTTGGTGAAACCATTAATAGTTATGGCAACAGCTGCATAGAGAGCTGCATAGATTTTATTGATGGTTTTGCTGTACTTTAAGCAACTTCAACTGTGGCTTGGCATGTGAGAAAATGTCCGTGATGTGTGTTTATGACAGGTTCTGTGCCCCTTTAGTTCAAAAGGTCAAAGAGCAGAAAACCCCAGCAGATAAATTCAGACTTGGATAGAAGCAATCTCACTTAAAAGATGAAGTTCACCATAATTCAGATGAAAAGTCTTAGTTCAAGTCTTCACCTCTTGACCTCACTACGTCCATTGAAATGCTTGACCTCTGCCCTCTCCCAGAGAGCAGTAATCAATAAGCATTAGGCAATTTACTTGAATGAAACATGTGGTCAAAACAAAACTGGCTATGTAAGGTGGAGGACATGCAATTTCTACGAGTGGATGATGTAGTTTACGACCCCCCCCCCCCCCCCCCCCCCTCCCTCCCCAACAAAGTCAATGCCGCAATGTCCCACACACTCAAGAGATTAAGGGAAGTATAGTTCATCCATCCATCCAATCCACATGTGATTGATAACACTGAACAGTACCCCAACTATACACGTTGCCATGAGAATAGGAGGCTGTGTTTCCCTAGCAACTGTTCTTCAAAGGCCCCCGCCTCGTTCCTGTCTGCATTCTCTCCTGATGAGATTCGATGATGCAAGGGCAGCGGCAGCAGTGTTAATAGTTACAACAGGCTGCGGGAAAGACAACGCTGGAGTTGTGATAGATGCAAAATAAATTTGATAAGCTTAACGATCATTGTCCATTATCACAACGTTAAAATGGGAGCAACAGAAGCAGAGTCCTGCTTCTTAGATTAGACTGAGCTGCTATAGCTATACTGTAGGAAGGGTGATAGTGATCTAGTTCGACTGAAGCTACTTCTTTGTCTCTGATCATGATCTATATGTTATCTTATGACTATTGTGTAGTCTACATAATTTAATAATAATTGAGGTCAAATGTTACCATTCAACGTTAAATAACGAATGGAAGTGGCTCACACAGTTCTCATAACTCACTCTAATAAAGAGTTGAAATGTGTCATTTTAATAAGACACGTACAGACAATTATCACCAAATCTAAAGTTCCCCATAGCTCTAATGATCTTTTTAGCTGCTTTCAGGTGGGTCATTGTCTGCAACTTTTGGTTCAAACTCATTGCTCTAGTGCTGTTTACCTGCAAGCAGCTGATTTCCTCTGGACACTACCTTGAACAAAATAACAGACAAACGTAATTAGCAGGAGCAATTTGCATCTTAGAGCCAGAGACAGGGGAAACAGAAACAGAGCTTCAAATGAATGTTAGCTTGTTAGCATGTTCACTACAAAAACAACAAATTAATAATGTTGAGAACTGTGCTCACAGTTTGTCTCACTTGGGAAATGGTTAGATGTAGTAACAAGTTCAATCTGGGTGGTTTAAGTTCACTGCAAGTGACTGCAAGGTTAGCTGAGTAAAATCATATCCTCACCTCAGAGGCTAATCAAGGCAAATGCATTAGCCTAATTACATTTCACTATATTTAGCTCATATGTTTATTTGCCCTTTGTGGCCCTTTTGTTGTTCATGCATGATTTATTTTGCCCTTGCTGACTCTGTGCATCTTAAAACCAACACACTTTTCTCTACACTGTACAGAAAGTTGAATTTTATGTTAATTTTGCTCTCTGTCTGTCTGTTTGTCTGTCCGTCAGGTGGTGGGTGCTGATGCTGTAACCACCGTGTGGAGCTGACAAGCCCTGGTTGATGCAGTGAAGTGTTCCAGAGGGATAAACACAAGCGAAGGTAGGAATGAAAGATGAGGAGCGAGGGAAAAAAAACTGAACTGAAAGAAAATAAAATTGAACAACAGCTGAAAAATAAGGACACAGCAGAGAAACACCATATGGGCAAGCCGGGGAGAGGAAAGATGGATGGACAATTTTGGAGTAGGAAACAGTGATGGGTAGAGAGGCAAGATGAGAACGCAGTCGCTGCATGCCATGTAACTATACAGTAGAGCTGCTGAATGGGTTTGATTCACAGGCGAGTGAATACCCAGTCAGCCAGTGTGTGGCAGAAAGGGATATCATTGTGGTTAGTAGCAGAGAGAAAGAGACACAGATGGAGAAAGGGAGTTCAGATGGTATTATTGGTGAGCTAATAGAGGTTAGGCCGGGCAAAGACGGGCAGTGCTCTTTCTGTCCTCACTAAGTCCACACTGAGGAAGCTCCTGGGCTGCAACAGGA
The DNA here is from genome assembly GCF_905171665.1 of Trachurus trachurus. NCBI lineage: Eukaryota > Metazoa > Chordata > Actinopteri > Carangiformes > Carangidae > Trachurus > Trachurus trachurus. The sequence goes on along the minus strand of NC_139904.1, from coordinate 21,069,343 downwards.
GGAATCTTTCACTAAGAGCTGAAAGGAGTCTGGGAGGCCTTGCTCTGCTGCTTGGCTTCCAGTCTGGACCAGGTTTGCTTTTCAGCCGCCATGTGGGAGCCGAGCCGCGTCTTTATTAAGACTTGAGGAGTCCATCGGTTTGGTTTCTCTTGCCAGACTACAGATGAGAGCTGTGTGTGCTTGTGTAGCAGTTGCATAAGAGAAGCACTTTGCTCCACTTTCACGCTGGCTGACTACAAACAGTGTGTGTGGTTGCGTGTAACAGAAACTGCAACCACTGGTCACCAAACGCACTTCCTAATTCACAGAATGCCATGTCCTAATGACCACACCGTCTGTTATCCAGCCAGTGGCTTTTATGTAATGTAGATCATGGACCCAATCTAAGTCTAAAGGCGAGCATGTGTTTGCGCTGCCCAATCGCCCCTTCCCATCCTGCCACTTAGAGCCGGGGCCACCAGTGAGACTGAATGGCACCATAACAGAAATGTGCTGTGACAAGACAAGGCCAGAGGAGTCGGGAGAGTGCTGCTGAGTGGTGAAATAGAGAAGTGAGGCGGAGAGGAGAGCTGGAGGGGGTATTTTTGAGGAACCCATTCTGACGTCAGACACGAAAAGAGAGACGGAGTTTGCTCTGTTTGTACATGAATCGGAGAGATACGGACACACATCAGCACCACACAGCCAGAAGACAAGGACAGAAATGTAGACAACATCAAAAAATATGATACCAACCTCCTCACTGAGCGGGGTATAGCCTACCCTTCTACAAAACAAGGTTGAAAAAAAAAAAGCAGCATCTAGCACACAGAGCAAATAGAGAAAACCACAGGCCTTAAAATAGATGACTGAAAAAGAGAAGTGTGAAGTGGACGGAGATACACAGAGAGAGAGAGAGACAAAGGGAGAAAGAGTGAGAGCAGAAGTTTACATCAGTTTCTAAGAAGAGCAGAGAGTGGCAACCGGTGCCACCGTGGGACTCCAGATATCGCTCTGAGCCAGGATAACCTGGGATTTACTCGCAGCAACGATCTCACAGAGCAGAGAGACGAGACGAGGACTGGAGGAGGAAGAGTAGACCAGGTAGAAGGAACTGAGGACAAAGGAAGAGGTAAAGCACTCATGAGAGAGGGTAAGGGGAGAGAGGTGTGAGACTGAGGCTGCTGGCCGGTCTCTCGGCCGGTGAACGGCATGCTTGTGTTTACCATGTCTTCTTAAACTGATTTGGGTTCAAGTAGTAAAGATTGATGCATCAGCTCCCAGAGTGTGTGTGCAAGCTGGATGCCTTTTTTTTTCTCCTTCCCACCCCTCCTTACGTCTTCTGCTGAGACGAGCAGACGATATTGCCAGGCCAACAGTATCCTGGCAACCATCAGCCGAGCTCTGCTCTCTGGATGGACCACATGCTGCTGCTTCCCGACTCAATGTATGTGTGTTGGCGTGTGTGTGTGTGTGTGTGGTCGCTGTGCGGCTACCGCTAACACACACCTACTCATGTGTCAGACAGCTTTCATTGTTTCACGCGAGGCTCTGATGTGAACCTCAACATCCCATCTTTGACTTTGCCTTTGCAATCACCTTGTCAGGCTGGAGACATGAATCGGTTATTCATATATTCATAGAGTCCGTTCAATGTGTATCTTGGAGCAGGTGGTCTAGAAGTCAGGAGGAGACTTACACCTTTGGACTGATGCTCATAGGTTAGAGCAGTGACTCAGCACACAGCTCTCTCTCTCTCAGCCTCCCAGTAGATTTTGTAGATAGAGGAGACATATAATACAGTAGACGCAGTACTTGTCTGTCAGCGACTGGACAGTGTAAGTCCATCCCTTCCTTACGTATGTGCACCTCAGTGCTGCATTGCAACAACCGTTCTTGCTGAGTAACAGTGAAAAGACCAGTTTTTTTTTTTAAGCAGGAAGGTGCCATCTCGTAAACATGCTAATTCTGGCCATAAATCATTCTCACGGGGAGAAGCAGATAGGTCTCCACTGTGTGCTAACATAGCACATAAACACAGAGGGTACAGCAGAGGAAGTGAAACTTGGCAGCTGTCTACCTTCTGCTACCAAAGTGCCTCTATGATTGAGAAGGGGGGTGGGCGATTGAGGGCGATTAAGGGGGGAGGCTTTCATACTTGCACAGCTGAGAGTCATTTTCGAATATTGGGTTTCACTTGGTTTTTGTGTTACTGTAAGACACACACACACACACGGCTTCCTAATAATCTCCCTAATTGATCCCTTAACAGCCATTTTGCTTACATTCCCTCTTTAAACATTGTAGCATTAAAGGAGCTTTTTGCCCATTTGTTAGTATCAGCGTTAGCTTTTGCAGCTAGTTGCTCACCAAGTAGTAGTGCCATTGTTAACTCTCGTCTCTTTCATGACCTTTGCTCTGCTGAAGTTACAGTAGCATGCTGGCCCCAGTCTGCCTTGTCACTTTCTGATAGCAACTCACTGTCGCTCTGAGCTATCTGCCCTGAAGATGTAGCATGTTGTCATCAATGACCAAAACTCATTTGAAGCAACAATCACCACCATCAACTCTCAACAAGACAAGGTCCAGCAATATCACATAGCCTATTTTCTGTATCAGCTTGCTCCAGCTCTTTATTAAATCTGTATAATGTTTACACTGAATGCAATATTTACAGTCAAGGCTCCAGACCATGTGGTTTTGCCCGCCCCTAGTTTGAATGATGCCTCACGGCCTGTGTTCACGCAGCCTGACCTGATTGGGATTAAAGAAGTTTACCAGGAACCACTGATCTGGTCTCAAACCATGAACCTCCTGACTTACTGTGCGTTGTTTTGTCTGGTGCTGCACATCAACATGTGAGCGCGCAGACCCGTATATCCTTGCCCGTCTGACCTGCAGGATAATCTAGTGAAGCTCGGATCATTGGTTTCATAAAGTGCTGGCATCTGCCCTCCGGGTATGAAGTATAAAGAGCTTGTCATAAAGTATCTATAGACTGTTGTGCACCGAGAGCATTAGGGGAGAGTAGCCCGTACATAGCAGGCATTATTAGGTTACTATAGTCATGTAAATAGATTAAAACCACTGCTCAGGTCTAGCAACTCCCAATGAGTGAGCTAAATGATCCACTACTGGATTCAGGCCCCCGTTTAATTGAATACAGCATACGCTGCGTATTGGACACAAACTGTGATCAGTGTCATTTATGACTGGAACGTCTGACTTCGCTCTGGACATATTGCTTAGACAGACAGATGGAGGAGGAGAGGAGGAAGGGAATCATTAGACCAGTGCAGACGGGTAGAAAAAACTAAAACAGTCACAACCTGCTGTGTTCTCCATGTGCATGTTGTGTAATTTTGTGTGGGTTGCCAGGTTCTGTGTACTGTATGCATTTTGTTGTTTCCTCCCGTCCAGGTCGCCAGCCATGGGGAACCTCATTAAGGTCCTTGGCAAGGATTTAGAGAACTGTCCACATTTTTTCCTGGACTTTGAAAGTAAGTGAGCACCGGGTTGTGTGCATGTGTCTGTGTGTTTGAAATGTGAGCGCACGTGTGTGTGGAGCAGAGGTGTACACTGGGAGGTCGCCGGGTGGGTCAGGGGAGGTATATTTGGAGTGAGCTGATGATGGTGCTGTTGTGGGTGTGGTTTGTCATTCTCAGTCGCTCTCTAGTCCCACTCTCCATATGCTCTGATGCTAGAAGACACATCATATGATTGGATGAATATAAGTAATAACAGCGAGTGAATCAAAACCCCTTACATTCTCAGATAAGAGAACTATTCTGTCCCCAAATTATATTAGTTTAAGAACGATACAACTGATTTATGTATATTCTGTATTTCATACAATACATTGGAACTTCCCCTTATACATGTACATGTATATTTTTTTTATTTACATTTTGAATTGTTTTTTTTTTTGGTTTTTTTTTTTTCAGTTCATTTAAGCAAAAATATCCTCACAATCAGAACAGAAATTAAATTAAAATTGAGGAAAAAATTACCTCAAGTTTCAAAACTATGCGCTTATTTTATTATTTTATTCATTATATCTTTGGATTCATTTGCTTTTAAAGTTTCACGTGTCTCAAAATCTAAACTCTCATTACTCTCCTACCCACAGTTCACTCAAAGCACATTATGCTTGTGTATACGTTCACCTTCCTCACATTATTTTAATTATCTTTTCATCTTTATTTAAACACTACTTTAAACATTTGACCTTTAGACTTAAGAACCGTTACCATTAATTCAGCTAAATCAAAGATCTGTTAACAATAACACAAGAGTGGGATTAGAGAAGCCCTGTGTCCACGTCGCCATGCTTCACCCAGGACATACGTCCATCATGCCATCCCAGCAGCCCCCTCTCATCCAGTCCCCACCCTCTCACCTTCACCTCTTAAACACCACACACACGCACACTCAGCTCACACACTCACTCACACGCACACATTGCGCACAACCCCCTGACACCCATCCCCTCATCCTCACCCACAGACTTCTCCCCTCTCTCTGTTCCAGGGGGCTCATGGGAAACCTCCTGAGAGTGCTGGCTTGCGCCGATCTTGAGCGTTGCCAAATAGTTTTCCTTGACTTTGAACGTGAGACCATCCGCTTATTTTTTTGAGTTATCCCTTTCTCTACGTTGCCTTTGCTTTTTTTCTCCTTCCTCATTCCATCCATCTTAGCTGACCATTGTGTCACCTTTACGTCCTTATTTCCCCTCCCTCCTCCCCAGTTCTTCTCCTCTTCACTCTCTTCTTTATCTTTTGATTTCTGCTCCAGGGACTGGCATTTGAAAGTCATTTGGCTTCTTTCTAAAGAGTCTTATTCACACACGCCACATCTTATTAGACGCAGACACATGCACAATGGCATGGTGACGCTGTGGCAAATGACAACAATAATGCTTTGATCTCGTCTCCTAAGCTACAAAAACTGTGGAGAAATAAACAGCGAATGCCAGTTCTGTGTGGGTGTCTGTTGCTCAAGGGATGACGATGCCTAACAAAAAGTCTATCGTCATCCTTCCACCCCCTCATCTCCTCATCCTCTATTGTGTGACCTATTGTGTGTCTGACCTATCTGTGAATGTGTGTGTGTGTGTGTGTGTGTGTGTGTGTAGTTAAATAATGTGAGTGTGAGAGAGTGACACTGATAAGGAGAAACTGAAAGAATGTGAAAGAGGTTGGTGAATAAAAAAACACCTCTATCTCCTTCTTCTCATTCTCCCAGTCAGTGAAGTGTAACATTTGCAGTGTGAAAATGTCCATCTTAACAAGTCATTTACCAAACTGCCTTACAAGAGTGGCGCTAGCACCTCAGCGAGGCTCTACAGCAGTGCTACGAGGGCAATGCTAACATCTGCATGCAAGGACGACAGATTGTATATCTGTCGTCATGTTTAACATGCTCACCAACGTAGTCTAGCATGCTAACATTTGCTAATTAGCACTAACCACAGAGCTAGCAGGGACATATTCTATTGCTGGAGCCTGGAGGCAATATTTTTTTTTACCCTCAGCAATAATTAAATAATTAAATAAATAAATAAATCAGTCCCACTGATGATTTTGCAAGTGATTATGAGATTACTAAATGAACTGTTAAGAGGAAGATATTTTTCGGTGTATATCCCAACATATTCTTCCCCTCCTCAAGCGTTTTCCCTCTCAAACAGCTGGCGTCCTCCTCCTCCTCTTCCTCCTCCTTTACTGACTGTATGTTACAGTGGGAGAGCTCACTGCTGGCGACACACATCAGCTGTCAGAGAGCTTGAATTTCCCCTTCACTTATTAGGCCTGTGCTTCAATTGAGTTCAAAAGCAAGTGCAGTGACTAAGACACCCCCACCCCCCCCTCCCCAACATCACACACATGCGCAAACACGCGCGCACACACACACACGTGCCATTGCCATCTGTGAGCTCTCCCTCTCAACCCAGAGTCACCTCTGTCACACAGCAAAAAAGTTTGGTTTAAACTCCATATTTGTGGGTGAAATGTTATATAATAATCACATTACTTCTTAAGGATCAGAATCAAACATATTTTCTTCGACAAAGTTGGAGATATATGAGACTGTTAGCTTGGTTTACGTAAGGTGAAAGCTAGAACTGCTTCTTGGCGAGGCACACTGACTTCCTGGAGTCTAGTCATGTCTGTGAGGTTGTGAGGCATCCAGCAGAAACTGCAGGGAGTCATCACCATCATCCAAGAGAAAATTTAGCATTTGCATCCCCCTCTAAGACCTTTCAGGCATCGTAAATGTAGAAAACAACCTTTGGACAGACAGAGCCACAGTAGCTGTTCCCCTCTGCCTCCAACCATGACTGCTGTCTGCAGGTTCATATTAGCATCATTTTTACTGTAGATGCAATTGTGTTATCAATTCTCTGACCTCACCTGACCTATTCCTATCTGGCAAACAAAATATGTAGCAGTTTTACCAAGTGGTTGTTTACAGGAATAATACAGGACCACATTCAGTGAACACTCAAATAGAAACGCTTGCTGTGCTTATTGTGGCAGTCGGTGTGCATGTAGGATAGCAAATACTCCATGATTAACAATTTCTCTGCGGGGAGGCAATGCCTCAGGGTGCAAAAATAATCAGCAGAGCTGCCTCATGTAGAGAGCTGCATGCCCACACTCCCACTTCCACTTTATACCTGAGTCACCCATCGAGCCGGAGCGCACAAAGAAACAGAGAGAGATACAGCAAAACACAATAATCACTCAAGACGACACAACCTAAACTGTGTCCCTCAAACATTAAACCTCTCCCGTATGCACACAGCACAGCACATGGGCGAAGTACGCAGAGCTGGGACCGGGAGGTGTCCTGCGGCAAAAACACTGAGTTTACAGTATGTGCGTGCTGCTATGTGTGAAAGAATGAGCATGCCCAGAGGTTGTCCTCCCTGCTGCTTGTTTGTCTTAACATTTCTCACAATTAAACCTCAAGGGCACAAAAAAATTCATAGAAGTGCAGGGGAGAGAAGTAGAAAGTGAGGAAAAAAAGAGATAGATGAGACTATTACATGAATCCGAAGGGACGATTACACCGAATCAGCTGAACGGACAGTGGAGACGATTACAGTTCAGGAGTGAGACACACTGTCCGAGTGGTCAAATCCAGGCACTTTAACACCAACTGGAGAGCATCCAAATATTAAACTGTTGGTTGTTACATCCTCATCCAAGTGATTACCTCAAGTGAAACTGACTGGTCCTTATTGGCTGACCACACATTGCAATCAAACCTCACTGTGTGACAGAGTGTAGCTCACAGGTCTCATGGATAAATTGGATCCATTCATTTAACCGGCCAGATTCTGACCTTAGATGAGAGCGGCTGCTGTGTCCACTAACACGATAAAATGCAGTAATTTCCACTCGTAGGGACATGTTGTGTTACTGCAGCCATGTAGTGAGCGATCAGGCTTTTATCTGGCCCTCTAGCGAGTTATCTTTTCAGCTCCTTCCTTCACCATTAACCTCCTTCTCTCCTCAAATCTTCTCCCCTTCTTCCTCACACTTTCATCACTCCCTGTCATCCCCCTCCATCTTTCCTTCCCTCTCTGTTTTCATCACACTTTCACTTCCCTCTCCCTCTCTACCCTCTCTCTTTTTCTTCCTCCCTTCGTCTCTTCCTCTTTCCCTCCTTCTGTACTTTCCTTCCTTCCCTTCCCAGATGCCCGGCCCACGGAGGCAGAGACAGCCGTGTGGAACCAGGTCAGCGCTGTGCTGCAGGAGGCTCATGGGATCCTAGCCGAGCTGCAGTCCTATAATGGCGCGGGCCAGGAGATACGAGAAGTGAGCACCGAGCAGTCAATAAGTGCTGAACATCAATAAACCGACAGGCCGCATAGCACGGCGCGGAAAAATACCACTCGTATGTGATTCACACTTGGCCTGTCAGGGTGATATTCTGACATGTAGCGTACCTTGCATGCACTGCAGGCACAGACAGAAATGTGTGAAAACATTTTCTCAAACACACAATCATGCATGCAGTGTGTTGTTTTTAGTGGCAGTGCTGTGGTCGAAGCATAAACATGGTGCGATGGAAAGCCAGTCCGGTCGGTTGTCTCCATGAGCACCAGTTACTGTACAGTGTGTTTAGCTTTTCCTCGGCGTCACATTTCTGCAAACCAGTTCCCTCCTGAGCATGAACGATCGCTGCAGATTGCTCAGCGCCTGGCGTTGCTCTGCTTGTTAACAAATAGTGCTGAATCGTTTCCCCCTGCTCGCTTCCTAACCTTGAGGACTTGGAAGCGTTTCTTAACAGCAGCCTCATCCTCTTAGCTATATTTCACAGGGTTGGATTGTCCTTTTCTTTTAGCGTGCGCACCTCCAGGAGATTTTCTAAAGTCAGTGTTTTAAACCTGAGCTGCCGCAGGGCTGCGAGGCCGCTGCTCACATAAAGGAACATTTTATGTTAAATTAAAATTATGCGTAGGTATGAGCATACTTGAGACCACTTTTGTACTTAAGAACTAATCTGGCAACATTTTACATGATTCATTCTCTTGTCAAACACTCTGATGAAAAGACCAAAACCAAAAGTGAGTTTCCTACACCAGGTATTGACATGCTCTGGCTGTGTTGACAAAGCCCAGTGAGTCTTATTCACTCTGTAGGCTACAGTGCTCAGCTGTTTCAGGAAATTACTAATGGTTTCTTAATATTGGATCAAAATATTTTTGACATTGCCTGAGTGTCACACAGAGAGGTTTGGGAAGTCTTGAGAAGGGAAATGAAACCACTTAAATGACACACTATTATTAGCACTATCTTTAGAGGAGTCATAATATGTTTTGTCATGTGCCAATATGATAGTTGGGTAATATTTATTACCCATAATATTTTTTAGTTAAATGTCAGTAACTGTTTGAGCATCAGAAATGTAGTTTGCCGTTTTCCTGATAAATTAAATTTAATATGACACATCAAGCTGAAGTGAAATTGGTTTAAGGTGGAAATACAATAACATCTAAATGAAGTGAAAGGTGTTTCTGTAAAGTGAGAAACTGCTTCAGGGCAGTGAGGGGGGAGGTTGTTTGGAGATTTTTTTGGAGGGTAACGTGTGTCTCTGCCTGCGCTCGTGGTCTACAGGCCATCCAGAACCCGGGTGACCTGGCTCTGCAGGAGAAGGCCTGGAACGCAGTCTGCCCCCTGGTGGCCAAGCTGAAGAGGTTCTACGAGTTCTCCCTCCGACTGGGTGAGCATGACCGTCATTGTATACAGTCAGACTATACAGCAGTTTCAGCTGATGTAACTCTCTCTCTCTCTCTCTCGTGGGCATAGGCTACTGAAGGTCCAGTCAGAGCTGAAATGATAGCTGCAAGCAGCCATAGACTAGATCTAAATTTAGAAAGAGCATTTGCTGTTAGCCAGACGGTTATCAAAGACGCAGGGACTTCACTTATGGCTGCTGAAAGGTGCATTATTTCATCTAAGGTGAAAGTGCTGTATGGGAACAGAGTCAGTGTAAAGGAGGAGGGTTAGAAGAAATACAACAGGAGTAGAAGATAAGATGAGGATGCAGAAACAGAAAGCGGAGCATCACTCACATTCATGTCTCTTTGATGAGGCTCTAATGAAATTTTCCTCCATTCTGACAAACATCTTTGGTTTTTGCAGCAGAATAATTTATGAAAGAGTGTTTTGGTTTATATATTCTAAAGGGTCTCTGACATGTTCAACACTGGTCTCACAGATTACTACTGCATGCCAACACTAGCTACTGTTTTGACTGTGTGACAGCTATTCAGGATGTGAGATGGTTGACTTGGACTGGATGTGACAGACAGGACTGTTAACACATTGTGACTCTGACAAATACAAGTAAGAGAAAGATATTTTAATCACAGCTCTGCGGAGACATTGTATATGTGTCACCGAGGCTTAAATAAAGAGAGAGGTTCATTTTAAGGTGATGAAAAGGGGCTCTTTTATCTCTACAGGCAGCAGCAAGAAGCATTTACATGCAATTTCAGTCCAGCAGCATTCCTTAACACACACAAACACACAAACGCTTACTCACACATACACCATGATGTCCTCTCAGCCATCTCTGCAGCATCCTGACCCAGCAGCCAGGCAGCCGTTGCTACGGAAACAGTGGTACATGGTTATCCAGCACGTAGAGAGACGGACAGAGTAGAAAGAGAGAGAGAGAGAAGTATGTGCAGAGGAATAGAGTTTGGCTGCCGCCTCTGCTCTGCCTTCCAATAATACTTCGATCTCATGGACATTGTGTTCTCAGCTTACCATACTAACAAAGGCTGACTAATAATTGATGATAATGTATCAGCGCTAATGTATCTGTGAGATACAGTACAACAGATATCTTGTAGACGTCGCCTCGCCCTCCTACTTATGGAGAGAGCTGGAACAAATCTTAATATGTAGGAGAGCACACACAAGAACGTCGTTCCTGTTTTTTGCCGCAAGCACCAGATTCTTTTTGATTTATGTGTTTAATCAAAGGGAAAAGAAGAGGTTTAAAGGTCCTGTGTACAGTAAACAAACATCTGCAGTATCTCTTCATCCACACTGTCAGTATACACCTTCAGGAACCAGTGGCTTGGTGGAGGGACGGTGCGAACAGCAGGGGGGAGAGTGGGGTTTCTGCCCAGGCCCTTTAGATGAAACACTTCAGCGCTGTATTTATAGAAGGCCCTGATACATTTTTAATGCAGAGGAAGGGATGGGGCCACTGGAGACTTTGCTTCTGAGGCATTACTACTACATACAGCCTCTGAGGTCCAGATCTGGTGTCTGATTTGTCAGAGGCAGCACAGCAAGGGGGGAAAAAAGGCTTTGGTTCAGTAGCATGCGTGACACAGGGGACATACGTATGGTCACTGATACAGCGGCCACAAGGATGCTCAGGCTGCATGATCAACCGCAATGTGATCTCTGTGGAGAGCCAGAGCCGCTGTCTGTGTGTGTTCATTCAGTTTTCTAGAGGAGTGAAATGTATTGTAACGCCTATGGTCGTGGCAGCCATGAGAGTCGCTGAACTGACTGCAGAACCTTAGATCAGGTCAAACTAAGTCTCCAGGCTGAGCAGTCATAACAAGACGAGGAGTTCATTGCCATGCTAGCACCTCTGTGAGGCTGCAGGCCTACTGTGTAAAGTAATGTGTGAGGCAGTGAAGTGAATAAACAAGAAATAAAAAAAAGAATATATTAAATAAATTGTAGTTTTTGCAATATGTAATTATAGTTTTGCAATAATCTGCAGCGATGCTCATGAGTTGTTGTTTATTTTAGCGTATAGAGTTTTGACTTTACTCTACATGCATATTAGCATTTTTATCGCATAATGTTGATCACAGTTTAGTATGTTAACGTGCTAAGACTTGCTAATTAATTATAAACAACAAATTTCTGCTTAGTCTAATGAGAATGTCTTTCGTTTTGCAGGCATTTGATCGTAAACCGTAGCATTGGACAAATTTAAATTTCGACCCAATAAAGATGGGAAATAAATAACTAAAGGGAAACAGATCAAAGTCTGTTTACATGAATTGGGGAGTACTACTGTACAGGGTAAAATAAAATTAAAAAAAAGAAAATTGGAAAGACATTTGAGGCTGCAGGGAGCTCTTAAAAGTTTGTTGGCACCAGAGACTGTAAGTCTGAAAAAGAAAATCTGGGGGTGTGTAGTTTAAAAGAAGTCAGTGTATCAGACTCTCTAGTCTAGGTACTCCTCCTCTCCTGCTTGGGGCTACTTTACTGCTACTAGCACACCACACCAGAATCTCCAACCAAACGGTCTGTTGCAAAGAGTTGTAACTAGAGGCAGCAGGTTCAATCAATCAATCAATCAATTTATTTATTTCGGGCATGTCAATTTAAATCATCATCATCACACTTCATCTTAGTTCAATAATACAATGCACATGGCCGAAAGGGAAAGCGGGAGAAGCAAAAGCTTATCTAGTCCCGCCCCCATTACCCACAGAATAAAATCTTTATCATAATCTTTTCTCCTTTTTTTTTTTTTTAACATTCTTTTACTTATCACGTTTTGACATAATATGTTACGGCATAAGTAGTATATAGATCATATCATAGTCTTTTCTTTTCTTTTTGCTTTTTTCTGTTTTTTACATTTTGATATAACATATTTTACTTATGACATTCGATATAACATGTTGGCAACAGGTAGTAAGCAGAGCTGAAGTTTAGCTCTAGACAGTACAGTACATAGATTACGTGTGTGTTTGCACATGTGTAAAGGTAGGAGCAAAAGGGAAGAATGTAGCTAAAGAATAAAACAAAATTGGTTGGATCTTGGTTCTCTTGCATTGTTTTTTTTATATTTTTTGTATATCCATCCAATTGTTGTTACTAAGTAAATCCAGTCTGTGGTGAACTGATCAAACCATCAGTCCAACCGCACTAGCACCACGCCGCTACCGCCTTAAAGGTTAAATCTTTGGGCATCCAACGACTGTGGGTCTGTGACTAAAAACCCCAACAGGTTTTGAGTGTCATTCTTTGAGGAGGTGACAGAAGTGAAGTGATTTTAAACTGTTTGTACAGTTTAAAAAATCCTGCTGCTGCAGCTTCACTTTGTTTTTTCAAGCTGTTGACATGAAAGACACTTCTGATCCAGGACAGATCAGAGGGAATTACAGCTGCCTGGAGCCGGCAGATAAAAGCCTGTACAGTAACAGTAGTGAATGCAGATTCCAGCTGGGGAAGACGAATTTCTAATGTCCCAAACGTGCGTTATGTTTATTTTTGCAGAGAACGCCCTGCGCAGCCTGCTGGAGGCGCTGACGAGCCCGCCGTACGCGCCCATGCAGCATCTGGAGAGAGAGCAGGCTCTGGCCAAGCAGTTCGCTGAGATCCTTCATTTCACACTCAGCTTTGACGAACTAAAGGTGAAGGGAATGATTCTTGTTCTAATTACAGCCTCTCACAGACTGACCTTTACTGCACTGAAAAATCCATATATGTATTGAATAGCCTCGCGAAAACACTAATCACCTCTCCTCTCACCGTGCAGATGACAAACCCAGCCATTCAGAATGACTTCAGCTACTACAGGAGGACCATAAGCAGGAACAGGCTGAACAACCAGCAGGTGAGCTCAGGCTCTTCCTGTTGCTTGCACGATGAAGCGTTCAGCCAAAGCAGCATGGCTTCACTTTCTTTCTTTTAATCATTCATGACTCAAGTGGAGTTGTACAATCAATATTTCATTTGCCATTCAGCTTACGCAAATTAGCTCCATCAGGTTCCTACCTGGACGACACACATGACTATTTATTTGAAGACACTAACTATCTTGTGTTGTATTGTCACACAGCTGGAAGCGGAGAACGAGGTCAACAACGAGATGGCCAATCGGATGTCCCTGTTCTACGCCGAAGCCACACCAATGCTGAAGACTCTGAGCAACGCCACCACCAAGTTTGTGTCAGAGGTAAAAGTGCTCTTGTGTTTTTCCAGAATTGGATCAATGCGAGTTTTTACTGTGCCAGGGTTTAAGTAACACTGATCAGATTGTCACAGTAGAGTAAGCTGCAGAATTTAGAGGCCATGATTTTGAGGTCATCTCAAAGATCAATCAGGGAAGAATTCAAGATGATGGCGTAGAAATGTTAGGTCAGTGGTGGAGGAGGAATATGGATAATTTACTCAGATAAAAGTAGCAGCATGCAACTCTCCATCGAGTGTTACTTCAGTTAATTGAGTCGAGTGGTATCAGCAAAATGCTCCTCAAAGCTGAAAAGCATGTAGGAATTTACTGTTTGAGTTGGTTAAGGCCGAGCTACTCTGAACCATTTTACAGACCGGTGCAGGGCATTTACATTTACAGTGCACTATGTTTTATACCTTGTAAAATGTAAGATGTACTGTAGAACCACTATGTCAACTAAGCAGCAACTGAAGAGCTGTCAAATAAATGTAGCCCAGTAAACAGCGCAATATTTCCTGTAGTGAGGTAGAAATGTAAAGTAGCACAATACAGAAATACTACTAAGATCATTAAGAGTTACATTCCACCACTTCCTAAAGCCAATAATCTATCACTTATCAGTACGGAGTCTGTTCAATCATAGGTCTGTTTATACTTAACAGATGGTGTTTCTTTAATTTGTGAATCTGCTCGAGGGTGCAAACACACCAGTGAAATCAAACATTTCTCAGGGATTGATCAATTATAATATGCTTCTATTGATCACCGATCACCTCAGCTGCCCCCTTGTTTATTCTCTTCGCAGGCCCATGGCATCATGTTAAATGACAGGGGGTGTATAAGCAGGCAAGAAAAAAAACAGTTTCACTGAATTATGACTTAATCCATATAATGTTCAGTCCATTTGTTCCCTGGTAGACTCGAGTCCGCACTTCAGGTTCCCGTGCTGGACTGCTGCGTGAAAACTCCTCTCCCCTGCTGTCATAACAGTATTTTAGTGTCGAGGCAGCAGTCCTTCTCTGACTTTACACCTCAGTGCATTTTGATGGAACAGACATTTGAGAAATACTTTTGAGACTCATGCAACATTTAGAGAGACATGCTGGTCATGATTGCCTTTTAGCAAAGCTGCTCTCCTGTCCTCATGCAGTTTATTGAACTATGCAGATGTGCTCTGTCGCCTCCTGGTGGTCAAACGTTCTGCACAATTAGAAGAGATGCTGGGGAATGTGTTAGTGATTACTAAAGAAAGGGATGAAAGATTAAATATATAAACTTTTCATATATATTGATTCCTTTTTCCTGTCCTTCAGAACAAGACCTTGCCCATAGAGGACACCACAGACTGTCTGAGCACCATGGCCTGTGTGTGTCGCGTCATGCTGGAGACTCCGTGAGTACTTTTGCACATGTTCGCATCTTTCCTTCAACCCTTCTCTACTTTCCTCCTTGTCTTCCCCTTCAAAGCACAGAGGTCTAAGTTTTAATTAAGGGGCCCTTTCAAAGTGAACACAAAAGAGGAAAGTTTGAGACACAATAGAGCGATTCACTAACTCAGTGAATGAAGAGATGGACCCCATCCTTCACGCTAAATTTAAAATCTGTTATACCAGATTTGTCTATGTGAATTAAAAAGTCATCAGTAACTTGCCAGTCACAAAGTGCTTCAAATAATACGGGCAATTTCGCCCCCAGCTTGATCTCCATTCATCATTTTTAGCTTCTCTTTGTTTCTTGGGTTATCTCATTTTCCCTTCTCACATGTGTCCGTTCCAGGGAGTACCGCTGTCGGTTCACCAACACAGACACCATGCTGTTCTGTATGAGGGTGATGGTGGGCGTCATTATTCTCTATGATCACGTTCACCCCGTTGGAGCTTTTGCCAAGACCTCCAAAATTGATGTGAGTGCACACAAACTGTCCGAAACACACACACACACACACACACACACACAGACACACACACATCTTGTTTCTTGTCCAAACCGTAGCAGCAACTTATTCTATCACATCAGAAGAAGGAGCCAAGTTTACTTCTGTGCACAATGATGCAGAAATTTTAAAGAGACGGTCGGCCAAACTATCAGTTTTAAAGGAGATGCTGGTACATTTAGTTATTGCTACATAGACAACGTTTTTTTCAGCCTCTCTGATACGTGTATTTTGTTTTAACAGCTGTTTAGTCACCAGTCTAAGAGAAACGTCATTCTTTTTTCACCAGTAGATGTTTTCAATGGTGTAAAACAACCGTTTTGTTTTTCATCTATTTCTATTTCTATTAGGCTACTTTTTTTCTTCTACTGAAGTTAGTATGCTAACCAGCTAGCCATAGCCTGCTTAGCCCATTTTGTTACTTTCAGGTACCAAGTCACTGTAGCAATAGTAAAACAACAAATAGCTCCTTTAAAATTGGCTTACAATGTTGTATGATGCATTAATACATTATATGTCGCATTGGTTCAACCTAGTGGTCACATCAATGTTTTAAGAAGGAGAGAAACACAGAGAAGATTTTTGCTTTCAGCTCTTTTTATCTGAGGATCAAAAACCGCTCTGATTCGATTTTGAAACGATCTCACGTAAAAACGGTTGGACCTAACTATGTGCGTCTGCTTATGTGTGATACATATTCAACATTACACTGGTAGATTAGGTGAGTCACATGTTTTGGAGTTTGTGTTTGGCAGCAGCAGCAGGAGATGAGGTGGATCTGAGGCTGCTGACCTTTCTTTAACGCCCTGTGTTGTCTTTGTGTGGGGCAGATGAAGGGCTGCATCAAGGTGCTGAAAGAGCAACCGTCCAACAGCGTGGAGGGACTTTTGAACGCACTGAGGTGCGTATGAACGAGTGTGGGCCAGCGATAGAGGGAGAGAAAGAGATGTGACGTAAAAGGATTTGTAGAGGAGAAGAAAAAATAAACTTTGTGATTTTTAACGCATCCATCTTTGTCGCCTTCTCCTTCAGGTATACAACACGGCATCTAAACGATGACAGCACCTCCAAACAAATCAGGGCCCTCCTGCAATGAATTAAAAAAGAGGAGAGGGAGGAAAAAAGGAGTGCACTGGAAGGAGGAGGAAAAGGAAGAAGAGGAGCAAACAAACACCAGTGGCTGATAAACCTGTTTGTTTACAATGAACAAAGAAAAATCATCTCAAGGTTAAGAGCAACCTGATGATAATAAGAAGAGGAAAATAATTATATATATTGTCAGCTGTCCATCATTCTGTCTCTCATTTTGTAAAGTAAGAAAAGAGAAAAAAGCCAGAAAAGAAACTATAGATATATATTAAAACAAGTGAAACACAAGCTGCAGATGAAAAGTAGGTAGGATTAAAGAGGAAGTTATATTGGAAATTTTAAGGTCAGAACTGAAGCAAAGTGAAAATGTACAAAAAACAAAGGGGTTCAAGTTCCAGCAGTAGTCTGACAAGTATTTTTGCACACACTTTAAAAACAACGCCATCTCCTTTCCCTGTCCTCCCCCCACCCCCCCTCCTCACACACACAAACACACACACAGACACATACATACGGACACACACACTCAGTCTGAGAGGTTTTCAGCAGATGTAGTGACAAGGCGCAGCCTCTCTGCGTCTCCCTCAGCTGCACTGATCTCCACCCGCAGGGGGATGAAGGAGCAATATGATGGATACACTCCGGAGATTTGCTTCCACCCGTTTCATTTCTTTTCTCCATCAGTGCAGCTGAAGGAAAGAAAGCAAACTGTTTTTAGGTTGCCTCCGTTTCTTCCTCAATGATCATCACCCCACCCCACCCCACCCCACCACCCTCAGACCCTCCCCACCTTCCCTACCTCTAGCCTCTTTCCCACCCAATCCATTTTATGGCATTTGTGTGTTTTGTTTTTCTCCCTTGGCACAAAAACATCCATCCACACAGTGAACGTGCCCTTAAAGCTGTACATGTTCCAGCACAAAACATCTTGTGAGTCGTCTGGCTTTACTTGAACAATGTCGTTCACTCTCTCTCTTTCTCTCTCTCTCTCTCTCTCTCCATGGTGCTAATGTGGTTTAGATATCACAGTAATAGCTTGTTAGATATCAATTGACAGGATGACAGAGGGCTTCTTCATCCCTATTTTTTGTGCTAATATGTTAAACCTCATAGTGGAGGAACAGCAGATCTGCTTCCAGCTCCTCTGCGGTCTCACGTTAGTGCACAAACAGGGATGAATTACATTTTTAATGACTTGGTAAGATCCAGGAAAGGCGTTTTAGGAAACCACAGCACACTTAATTCTTCACCCAGTGCCAAAGCTGATTGGTTTACGCTCTTGTTGCATCATGGAGCCAGGCTTGAGGAGGAGGAGGGGGGATGGAGTCATGTAGTCATGTGATCATCATTTTAAGGATACATGAGGATTAGAGACATGAGGGCGAAGTGAGACGGTGGTCAAATTTGCACACATGCATTTTAAAGAGAGAGAGATATCTGAGTGGTCCAGTGTAAATATGCGAGGCTTTTCTCAACGGGCATCTACATGGTCAGCTTGGGTCCTCCAGGAAAAATACAAACAAGCATCGACATCTGCATACAACTAGAGTTCTTTCTTTTAGTACGAGGTTGATAAAGTCGTTCAATAAGTGGGAAATAAAAATGAAAACAAAAAAGATTCAAAAGGAGATTTAAAAAGAAGTGCTGTACTTTGGATGTCTATAGCCCTTAGTCTAATTTAATTTGATCTTATAATATATTTTCTATACAGGGGTATGTGCACAAGCATATTCTGTATAAATATATAGATGGCATGTTGTAAAAGTTCTGACAGAAATGTGTAAATAAGGTGTTTTTATTCATTTTTAATTGTTCAGTGACGCTGAAATTGGGTATGTGTTGTCTCTCAGAATTACCATGCGTTTGGCTTGGACCATCGGACTTGCCGTAGTCATAGGTTTCAGAAATTCAGCTTCATTATGGCGAATGAACCAGAGGGAGGGGCGGGACATTACGGGGGGGTAGGGGCTGTCCATTTGCTTGTTATTTTGTACATTTTGTGCAACAATAAACTTGTCATTTATTACATTAACCACTGATGTTGTGTGTCTGTGTAGATGCTGATGTTCTGTCCACAACAGGAGCCAGTGTAGTTATGGTTACAAAGGGGTTGATACATTTCTTTACCATTGACGAAGTCTTGATTTAGCCTTTATGTCCACCATTAAGCAGCTATGATATGAGCTATGAAGATTCATATAGTTTCTGACTTAGTCACATGACCAGTGCTGTCAGACTGTGGACCAGCTCCACTGCTGCAGGTAGTGGTATTACAACTTCAAAAGGTTATGTGGAGTAAATGAGGGCAATGGTGTGTGTAGTTGAGTGGGTGGTGAAATGTGGGACAGTGATTCCCCAAATAAGATCAAGAACAACTGAAGGTTATAAACTCGACTTCTCAGTGCAAAAAATAAAAATAAATAAGGAAGAGAAAGCAAATAAAAACTATTCGGTTAAAACAAAAAACTATTCAGATAAAACAAACAAAATGTAAAACATTCTTATACATGGTTGCCCATAAAGTTGGAATAAAATATATTTTGTACCTATTCTTGTGAAATGATTGTGCCAATGTGATTTATTCTAAAGTGTATATCTCCTCAAAACTTTATTGATCAATCGCTTCCCAACATGTCACTGTGAACATTTTTACAACAATCAACCTTTACAACAGTAAATAAAAGGAGGAATGTGTCTGAAAACAAAATTATTCCAACTTTATGGGCAACCGTGTATAAACATGCAACCTGTGATAAGGGATCATATAAACACACATAAACGTAAGGAGACAGTGGTGTGGAGGGGGATCAATGAACACAAATATAAAAATTAAAATGTAGGAAAAAGCTAGGTGGGGAAATAAAATCTAAGTCCAATTATCATCACTGACCTGAAATGCACGAAACCAAGAAGTCTGTGTGATGTGTTCAGGAACACATGAACCGAGGCGATATACAGAGATACCACGGTGACATTTTGTTTTTAACGTGAAGCAGCATTATTTGAGGTGAGTTGTAGTTTCCACCCTGCCTGACATCACCAACACTGACTTTAACATGCTGCTGCTGTCACACTGACTGACTGACTCTAACACAGTATACTAGTGTTTTTCAACCTTGGGGTCAGGACCTCATGTGGGGTCGCCTAGAATTCAAATGGGGTCGCCTGAAATGTCTAGTAATTGATTTTTTTTTTTTTTTTTTTAACTAATTATTGTTCTTTTTAAAATTATGATTAAAAACACCACACACAATCCTAAACAACATCTATACTTTCACTTTCTCAAATTTAAATCAAGTTCAAATAAAATGCAGCATAATATCTGAGCTGGCACATCTTGATTGACAGGATCGCCAGAAATTTGTGATGTCAAAATGAGGTCACGAGCCAGAAAAGGTTGGGAACAACTGCAGTATACTGTATGTCCCCCCATCTCCAAACACACTTCAGCCATGACGCCTCTTCTTACCACAAGGTGGCAGCAACAGATCACTTTACAAAAGGCTACAGCACAAACCGCTGACATAAGTGTGAGTAATGTGTTTTAATATGTATCAAAACAGAAGCAGCACACTTTCACCAAGAAGACCTACTGATGTTATGATATAATGAGATCATAAAGTATATACGGTAATCATTAGCTGTGGAAATCATCTAAACTTCTGAACTAGCAGCGTTGTCTAACCATTAAACTAGAGTTTTACTGGCAGTCATAGTGTCTGTTGTGAGTCCACTCGGCTGTAAAGTCGGTCTGTGTGTTCTGTGCGGGGCGACTGCTGTAAGGTGTAAAGTAGGGCAGGGACACACAGGAGAGCCTGTCACAAGATATATATGGAAAAGAGAGCAGCAGGCAGATAGTGTAGCGTCTTATAGGGCAAAATGCAGCCACAGCTTAGACTGAGAGACAGAAGCAGCTGGAAGCCAGAGCACAGACACTCCTGGAACAACGGTCATCTGGATGTAAAAAGGGAAAAGGATAATAGGCAAATGTGGTATCTCATGGTGTGTAAATGGAGTGACTTTGGTATGTGTGTGTGTGTGTTAGTGTGAGGGGTGTGGACCAGTATCCACAGGTCTGGGGTTTGGCTTTGTGCCCTAACTGACAATGTAATAAATAAGGAACCAGTGTCTCACTTTACTTCCTTTCTGGCACGCGCTCAAATTCAGAGCTGTGTTAATCCTAACACATGTCAGTTATTCACCGTTTTTCAATAGACAATGCGAAATATAAAATAACAAGAGAATTTAATCAGACTCATGTGATACCATGTGGCTCTGTGGAGCAACAGAAAATGAACAGAAGTGATGCAGATGGATATTTTTGGTTTAATTTGAAGGAAATGAACTGCAAATTGTCCCGTTTGTGCCAAAGACTACATGTTGTAAGTGTTTTCTGCGGAGTTTGATTCTCGTCAGGGTGGCAAAGCCTCTGCGACAGCATTCAGACCACCACGGGGCATTAAAACTCATTAAAAAACCAGACTTGTGGAGTCATTTAAGAGTTAACACCTGACCCACACCTTGTCAATCGTCTAGGACACACTAAGTTTCAATAAAGAAGTAATTCACAACTACTTTTATAATGAAATGAGGAACCAAAGTAGGCTATACAAAAAGGTTTTAAGGGGTCAGGTGGGAGTCGGTTTTATTGTATGAAAGTGAATTTATCTCAGCAACAAAAAAAACCCTGCAGAGCAAACAAAGTTGTGACTAGGGAAATTTTCTTTTAAGTCAAATTACTTAAACAGTTGAATGTGGCTTAAATTCCATCCAAAATTCCCCTTAAATCTTTGTGCAAATTCCCCCTCATTGTTGCCTTCACTCCTTCAGCTTCAGCCAAACGGATCAGCTATTAACCTGTTAACTGTCCTGAGGTGGGAACACCTTATCAGCCAAACTGTTGCATGCGCGATACACATGCAACAGTAGTTTTCCCTCCTCTGGCTTCCCCTCCCACCTTTCATCTAACTTTGAGCCGCCACCACACACACACACACACACACACACACACACACACACACACACAAAGTCTCTTTTTCCCTCTCTTTGTTTCCCGCTTACACACCTCTGGACACACCAGTCCCCACGTGCTTCGTATCAGCGTACGGTCATTGTCCTTTTTACCCGTTGCAATGTAAATTAGCCAGGGTGTTGTTACCAACTGCTGCTCTGCAAGACCTGAAGCGCGCAAATATGCTGAGCAACATTTCTGTGTGTGTTTTAACAAGTCTGTGTGTGCCCGAGTGTGTACGTGTGATGCTGAACTGTAGAGTTCAGTGATAATTCAATTTCCCTGAGCTGCTTTTTTTCTTCTATGGAAATTGGCTGTTCGGTGGCTTTAGCTAAAGGGAACAGATGTAGTCAACAGAATGTTTCCATTCATGTCATTTCAGCCTAAAATCACAAGACTCGCAACATATGTCTGCACAGGAAGTCAGAACGGCACCAACACTTAAAGTATGAAGAACAACTTTATTGTGCAGCTCGGGGGTTTTAGTTTGCGGCCTCACACGGCGGGGTCATCTGCTATAAAGCTGTTCTTTATTCTACAGGTTTTTGATCCCTTCAGACTTTTTCCTTTTTCCTCCTCTCCCTGTAGATCGGAGGTGGGTGAATGCAGCTCAGCAGAATGCCTGCATATGAATCATATATTTTGCATTGTGATGACCGTGTCTCCGAATCAGGATCTCGAGATGATATAGAGCAAAATACCCTTAAACCATTTATGCACCTACTTTAAATATTATCTGGAAGATTGTTCACTTATTACATGTATAAGTTCAGTTAAACACCCTCAGTCACATGTACAAGCATGCATCTGCCAGTTTCTGAATAATAAAGCCAAGACGCGCAGAACTATGCTTGTTATAGAATCAATAGAGCACATTACATTACTTCAGCTATGGATCAAATGTCACATATGGTGTAGCCTATATGTGTGCAGATAGACCACTGGATACTACATCGCTCTAAAGTCTCTAAAGGTGCACAGAGCTGAGGAAGGGTCTCAATGCTGCAGCAGATGTGAGATGAACACGATCCAGTTTGTAACGGGCAAACATGTGGGTGCACATGTAGAGGTGGAGAGCCCAGTCACAGTGAGTATGTGGCAGCGTATGGGGTGTGAGGGACCATGTTGAGTCCCTCCATCCTGCCTGCTGCTGCTGCTCAGCATGTCGAAGCACACGTCTTGTTCATATAATAAGGCCTTTGTTAGAAATGGGCTGAAGAGGATGTAACAGCTGTTATTAGTCTAATATTAGTCGGCGCTGTGTAATGCATGTAAAAGTCAGAGTCAGTCATGTGCTGTAAGACACACACAGTGGGCACACACAAACACATCTGTTGTATACTACCATGTCGAAGTATCAGTAACACAATGAAACTGAAGAGTTCACAGTTAGGCTGTTTTGGTTTATGAAGCCTCCAGCGAACAATGCAAATTGCATGCTAATGTGCTGTGTTATCATTTACCCTTAGAGCTACTTGGAAACATCTCACTGTTGTCATTATTTAAAATAAAAAGACCAGTCTCAAAGAAAGTGGAGCTGTGTTTGTTAAAGAAAATAGCAAAAAAACAAACATAACAACCACTAATTTTTGATACTTATGCACAGCGGAAACAAGAGGAGCTGTTCACAGCTGGAGAAAATTAAGACCTGAGTAGACAGAGGTGAAACAGCTGTGGAAACATCTCGACGAGTGAAACAAAATGTAAATCTCGGGAAAAACAACAATGTGAAAGTGGCAGTGATTTTTCCACAGTGGAACCTCAACTGTAGTTTCTAATCTTCATGTGAACCAAACAGTAAAGCTGTGGGTCAGAAAACCAAACCAATGAGCTGAAAGACACTAAAATGCCTCGTGGAGGTGAAAGGAAGCACAGAGCTGTGAGATAGTTATCTATGGGTTAAATAGTACATGTGACCTCTTACACATTGTCATTTGATCTATTGTTAATATAAAAAATGACGGATTACGATAAGTGTTTATTTCTGAATACCTCATCATAATTTACTATGATGATATCCACTGTATATTAAGATGATTTTATGCCACTTTTTATTGAATTACTTTATATGCCCTGCACTGTCTGTGTTGTTGACATGTTGCAAACCAAACTGCCCCTGAGGGACAATAAAGACTAACACTGAAATACTGATTAGATTAAATTAGTTCACTGTATGTGAGCTCCCTTAAAGGTTAACGCAGCAGTTTAACTGCTAAAGTGGAGAGAGGATGGAGGCTGAAATAAGACGAAAAGCCATAAAGTGCTCAATTTTAGATAAACAGCAAAAGCTAATATGATATAAAAAAAGTCAAAACGTAAGTGGAGCCATTTCCAGCTGACACAGGGCAAGGGACAGTACACCCTGGACAGGTCCCCAGACTGTCACAGATGAACAATACACAGTCACACCTACAAGCAATTTAAAGTTGGATATTTCTATCCAACCCTTTGTTGTCTGTCTGCACTTGATGCACAGTGAATATGTTGTCAGTGGTACATGAACATCAGCTTGGAGAGAAAGCAGAGATACAGCACATGAGCTGTGACTGTTTACACTTATGTTAGCTGCTGCACAAAATGGAAAGAAGACAAATCAAGGACACACAAATCTTGTTTGTGTGTAAACAATTAATCAATCAATTGAAAATGCAAACAGCTTCTCAAATGCATCAATTTACTGATTTTATTTGTTGGAAAGTGAACATTGTATTGTAATTTACTATGATGATACCCACTGTAAGTTATTATATTTCTTATTATTGTATATTACTTTATATGATGTGCACTGTCTGTGCTGTTGCAACTGTTGCAAACCAAACTGCCCCTGAGGAACAATTAAGACTGAACTTATTCAATCTAATCAGTATTTTAGTATTATGTGAGCTCCCCTGAAGGTTAATGCAGTCATGGATAGTTTAACTGCTGCTATTCTGCACACCAAACCTAAGTTTAGACTCTTAGACACCTTTAACTCTTGTTACATATCTTTCTGACCTTATGTTTTGAGAAGCACAATGAGAAACACACACACAGCCTGCCTGCACTTCCACTTCGGCAGCGATATAGTTAAGCGCTGCAGTAGGGGAGGGTCTCTGCCCCGCCCACTTTGAGTCTATTTGCATATTGGGCGGGAAGCTGTGGCTCTTTGTTGCTGCTGAAGGCAGCCAAACCCCTCCCACAAAACACCGCACTGGCGGGAAAAAGCCGGCTCCAGCGCTCAAGCCACTGACAATGGTGAAAGCCAGACACACACACAGAGTCACACACACACACCCTCTTTGTCTCACATACAGTACACTGTAGGGAGTACATTTCTCCCTGTGTGCACACATATGCAATAAATATGAACACACACACAGCAGGCGGTTAGACTGCTTTGTTGGTCCTTTATGAGCTGGCACACCCATTTCCTGCTTGAGAGCAAAGGTGAGAACAAGTGAGCAGACAGATATATGAAAAAAGAGGACGGAGGAGGAGAGGCTTTATTATGATGTGAAGGCAGCTAACACACACTCACACACACACACACTGACACCCACACGAACCCAGAGAGTGAGAGGAGTGAGACAATGACATTTATGCAGCCCACTAGACACAATACATCAAGGGTAAGCAGCTTTGTCTAAAATAAGCACATTAGTTACAATACGTGACAATAGAGTATGTGCTGTATTGCGTGTGTGTGTGTGTGTGTGTTTGTGTGTTTGTGTGTGTATGCCCTCCTAAGCGTTGCCCTGGGAAAAGAGTTCAGTGGGTTGTTGGAAAAACAGGAAGGCATGTCATGGTCTGGATTGGGGAGGGTAGAAGAAAAAAGAAAAAAAAAGTACAGAGCGGCCCCCGCATTACATAACCAGGCAGGAAATATGCAGCAGAGAGAGAGAGGGAAATAGAGAGAGAGGGAGAGAGACTATAGGAAGCCATGCATAGGCTGCACCTATGCCACTTTCCTTAAAGGCTTCTCACATCTAATCACATCTCTTCTCCCCTCGTCCTTCTGTCACTCTCTGGTTTAGGGCGGCCACCACAGGAGGCAGACAGCGCGACAAAAAGAGAGCGAGAGCTGCATGAACTCATTGAACCTCATTCATCCCTATAGACCCCCCCCCTCTCTCTCTCTCTCTCTCTCTCTCACACACACACACACAGACACACACACACACACATCAATAAATGATGGTCTGCACTTGGCCCTGCATGCATACATCACATCGTATTGAAACGTTATAAAACATCATCTTAGGGCTGGATTAGGCTGCAATACACTCATCCCTCATTGGGAAGCTCTGCCCATGTGTGTGTGTGTGTGTAATCCATAATGCATACAGGTACAAACACACAGCTATTAGCGAACCACAAACACACACACATATACGTCTAGCACTAGGGCGTACGCAGCGGTTGTGGTGTGTGTGTTTCTTATTATATTGCTAATGTGGAACATGCAAAAAGCAAACCTCTCACATGTGCACACACACACACGAACAATGCTCTTTTATCTGATCAAGTCACACCTGACAGTGTTGTGTTTCTCACATGGTTACGCAACACACACGTTTTTAAATAGTCTGTCCTCTTCCTGATAGACACCAAAACACTGACCCTGAACAGAGGAAGCTCAACACACACACACACACACACACACACACACACACACACACACACACACACACACACACACACACACACACACACACACACCTTAACTTTTCAGAGACCACAAATGAGAGAATAACGTCAAAGGGCACAAATAAGGACACCTGATATACTAGTGTGCAGTCAGGATGAAGCTCGACACACAGCAGCTGGCAGCCTGATCGTTGACCTTTTGCCACCGTCTTGCTTACAATGACAAACAAAAACGTTCTTTACTTAGACCTTCACATTTCACAGAGTTCTGTTGGAAGATCACTAAACCATGTGGTGTCTACCATTTTGCCACAACCTAATGTTTGACCTTCTGTATTATTTATAACCATGCTCCACATTTGCAATGGAGATAGTAGAAGAAAAATAAAGCTTCTTCTTTGCAGTCAAGTCGACGGCGTCTCCGACTGCAGCTGCTGTTCTAGCTGATTAGCTGCTTGCATGTCTGCCGCTGTGTGTCTCTAGGTGCGTGCAAGTGTGTTTTTTTTTGTCTCGCCAGGGCCAGATGGCAGAGAATGTTTAGTCAAATGGGATTAGAGATTAGGATTAAGTGGACTTCAAATTACCTAGACGCACAGTCACTGGATGACACACTACTACAGCAGAGATGTGGGGTGGGTGGAGAGGCTTTGTAAGTTCAACGATGTGTTTAGCATCAATGGGACAGACTGAGAAGATGGAAGAAAAAATAAACACGTTTGGCTTTCTTTACATGTTTGACTTTTCACGTAGAAAGACAGACTGAACAGCTGACATTGTGGAAAATATGTCACGAGATATATGAGAAGATTGACCTATGTGTACTAATTATAAAGCTAACTTAGCAGAGCATCAAAAACAAAGGGTAAAATTGAGAGTTTTTAGGTAATAAACACAGCACCTCTAAATAACCCTAATTAGGCTGGTTATGTCATACAAACAACAATAATGACTGTAAAAGTGACATGGTGTTATGGCAGATTTTGGTCTAGACTATTTATTTGCTCTTTTCAGGGACAAGTAGTAAATCTGGAACTGGTCCTTGCCAAGAAACAGCGTTTCTTTTTTTTCTTTTTTTTTTTTACTCTTTAACACACTGTAAATAAATAAAAAAGAAAGAAAAGGAAAAGAGAGTAAATTACACAAATTGACGATTAATAAAAACAAAGCTATGACCTTGTTTTATTAATTACCACCTTCAGTCATGTTAAAACAAGCTAACAACCTGCTGTCTATAGTAGTTGGTAGCTCTAGCTACTAGCTACAGTCTATAAACTACAAGATATAAACTATTTTCATGTCAAATAATTCTTTCAGTACATATAACAGAAAGCTGACATTGTTGGTCAACCTGCTAGCAATGACAATGCTAACATTATTTGATATGTAACAGGTTAATTATTATGTTGGAGGACATCAATGTCTCTGTAAGGCGCTTTGTGACGTTGATGCTCTTTAAAGGTTCTATATAAATAAACTTAGTTGCTGACTTATAGTGAGTAGAATACTATAATATCCTCACTGTATAACATGTTACACCCCGCTAAAACCTCTCTAAAAGAGAGACCAAACCCAGTACAACCTAACATGATATCAATCATAAAGAGTATTAATAATATGCACACATTGGCTGCAGAGCATGCAGTTAAGCCAGTGGTCAAAACACCACAGCAAAGAGGCCAGACACAGACAACAAGCATCTATAGGCTGCAGCCTGTGTTACGTAAGTGAGCCTGCAGCTCCCCCACCTCGGGCCTCACGTATAGGACAGTGTGTGCTCTGTGAACATATACAGCTACTGAGCAGGACTGGGCTGACAGAGAGGGAGAGACAGAAATGGAGCAGTGAAACCGGGTGAATTATTGTGCACGCTTGTTGACTGATGCAGCTAAACACACACACACACACACACACACACACACACACACACACACACACACACACACACACACACACACACACACACACACACACACACACACACACACAGGAGAGGTCTAAGGAGCAGTCATCAAATCAAAATACCCAGGAAAGCAGAAAACTCTAAGAGGACCTGTCTGTGTGTGTGTGTGTGTGTGTGTGTGTGTGTGTGTGTGTGTGTGTGTGTGTGTGTGTGTGTGTGTGTGTGTGTGTGTGTGTGTGTGTGTGTGTGTGTGTGTGTGTGTGTGTGTGTGTGTGTGTGTGTGTGTGTGTGTGTGTGTGTGTGTGTGTGTGTGTGTGTGTGACCGTAGTTCCAGGTTTCTCATTTCAAAGCTGGTTTGGTGTGTTGATTCTTTGTGCTCACTGTCTGTGGCTAATGAGTTCAGTCACTGTGTGTGTGTGAGAGTGAGTGTGTGGGCCCGTAGATGATCCAATGCATTGCCGTGCGTAAATCACTAATTAGCCTTGTGACCGTGGCCGATGCCCTACTTCTTCACTTCTTGCGAGTGTGTGTGTGTGTGTGCGGTTCAAGGGGCTAAAGCCTTATGTCATTGTATTGCGCAAGCTTTCTGTTTTAAATGGGGAATGATTCAGCAGTGCTTGGAGGTGCCAGGCAGGACTCACTGGGGCACCTGAGATGAGAGAGCACAACACACAGGAAGAAAAGATGGCTGATGAGTCATCTTGTTTCCTATTCAGAGATCACTCTTGGTTTTTTTGGGTGGGTTTTTTTGTCCCCCACCCCCAATTATAGGGATGATGAGAGCAGGAGGGGGTGGGTGGGGGGGAGGAAATGTTGAACAGAAGGAAAGAACAACACAGAGAGGGTTATGTGTAAAAGCCAGGCACCAGTTGCACAGTGATCTTTACTATCAGTGTGACTCCCATACTGTATGGTAAGTCCCCAGTAAGCTTGAGGCCTGACCCAGTTTGGAATCAGGGAATGTGGGACACACACGCACACAGTTGCACGCGCGCACATTTCCAGTTATTATATGGCTGGAAATATTTTTAGTCATGTGGATGAGGTCAAACGCCGGGAGCCTGTGAACTGAACTCACACTGAAAGAATACGTCTGAGTCTCGGATCAAACCTTAAAGAAAAGAGAGATGATGGATTGTGAGGTCGAACAATTCTGCTCTGATTCATTGGAGAAGGAGCGGAGGTGAAAAGAAAGAGTGGCAGGTGAGGAGAGGAAAAGGGAGCTCCAAGTGAGATTTTTGGAGAGAGGCCAGGTATTGTGTAAGTGCTTTTACAGTAGGCAGGCGGCACACCTTGGTTTGGTTTGAAATGGGGTACAACACACTGTTACATAAACAAAGACCTGCAATCACTGCTGGGAAAACACGCTGTGTCTGAGCCGGTGGTTTATGCCACTGTCAGAGCAGAAACGAGCTCCAAAGGCTACAACACAAATCATGTGTCTGGTCCTCATCACACAAAGAGGCTGTTCAATGACAGTAAAACAAGGTGGCAGCTGGCAAACAAAGCACAATGTATGTGCTGTGTAAGTATCCCACTGAGATAAAGGTAAAACCAGCGCTGATGTCATGTGAAAACCTTGCAGATCCAATTTTCGCAGGTTTTGTTTTTTTCCTTTTCCACTCTAGTGACACAAAAAAAAAATCACATTATGCTTCATTGGTTTGAGAAAATTGAAGATCCTCTGGTTTATTCAACATTTTCAAAACCAGCTGGATGACTTTAAAAGTGCATGGGGGTGAGACTTAACATGAGACGGAGAAGCTTTAATCCTGAAATGCTAATGGATTTTCATTTAGCGAGAACCATATGAAAGGTCTCTACTTTAGTTAAGGCACATTAAGCAAGAAATAGAAAAATAAAATGTATTCTAATAATTTAACGCAAGTTTTTAACCGAGAAATCGACAAAGGATTCCTTGACGAAAGTTTCTTTGGCTGCACAGGCAAAAAAAAAAATATGGTCGATCCTTCTGAATCCATCGTGTTGAATCGTCCTCACCACCAACTCCCAGCCCATAAACACAAAATAGTCTCAGATATTTCCTTTGCTATCCTCTTTCTGTGAAGATCCGTGTTGTGAGTTTTCAGGGCTGGAAGAGCTTGTATGTTTTTGCAACATTATGGCTCGGAGGGATTAGTGGAACTCAATGGGAAGACGACAGCCCAAGTTCAAACTCTCCCAGTGGGACCCTCCCAGGAAAAAAATTAAAAAAGAAGAAACACATGGACGCATTTGTGATTCTATAAGGACTGTGTTAGTGCAGAGCAACGGTGGAAACCTGAATAAATGTACCGGTATGTAAGCTGGAGTCAGTGCAGTGGCTGAAATGTCACCGGTACTTCCTTATGTGTTGTCCTGGTGTCTTGGGAAGAGTCCTGAGAGTTTTCACTGCAGCCCGGGGCAACGGGAGCACAACTAGTGTCCTTTGAGAGTGCCTCACCAGTAGAAGCAGGAGCTGCAGCAGTGTGTTGGGACTTCACACAGGTTAAATCAGACTTCCTCTTCTTCCTCACATGATAGTGATGCTTCTTGGACTTCAAGTGAGCTGCAGGTGGAGCGAAGAAGAGCACAGGACTGGATGTATTAAACACACTTTACACTCTGTGGTACTTGAGATTTTGATCTAAAATGAGTAACGGATGAGGTTTGGGTGACGTGTTCCAGATTTATACAGTTCTGTCAAAATATAATATATATTTTGTTTCGTTTGAACTACATTTTTATAGTATAGTACTGTAGTTGTAGCCTGACAAGCCAGACTATATCATTAAAATGTATAGTCTGGCAACGACCGGTAGACCTCGGCTCAATCCAGGGGGCGGGATGAAGGCTGTCTTTCAAACTGCCTCTGCACGCAATAGGGTAGCGCTACGACTAATCAGAGCAAAGAGCAGGATGACGTCGGTAGATTCAACTTTTCCCATATCCCGTCGGCAAAACACCAAAAACATCCTTCTTCGAAATGAATGACTTCAGTGCAGTTTCTTGCTCAACTTTTAAAGAAAATGACTAGTTTAATTCTTTCAAAGTTGATGCCAATGCCGATTCAAACGATTCCTTTGCCAAAGCCATCTTGTCATGTTTTTCACCGTCGCAAGTATGTCGTCATCTCGTTACAGTAAGCCCGCCCAACGACTCTCTAAACAGATAGAGCGCTGTGATTGGTGAACACAAACGGTGTTCGAGACTCAAAAAGTTTCTATGGCTCGTTTCTAGACCTACCTACGGAGGAAATATATTTGCTGCCGCTAGGATGCGTCTAGATTTCTAGGCTACTGTAGTTGTCAAATAAAATTCAACCTCATGCAATTACTTTCAGAAATCCAGATATTCATATTCACAGCCTCACCTGTCCACTCGAGGTCACCAATAATCACTTTGTCACACAGATCACAGGTGTGGAGGCTCCGTTTGTTTTTCTGCCCCGCCTCCTGCACTCTGATTGGTGGAATCTTTGGCTCCTCACCCTGATTGGTTGAGCCAGAGAGTTTAACATTAGTAGAGTGTGATGAAATATTCAGCTGTGTTTGAAATCACTCCTTTGTTCACTCATTCACTATTCCCTTCATTAGTTTACATCATAGTGAGCAGCACAGTTTACAATTACAGTCGATCAAATTAAATGGTGAATGACTAATATAGTGCACTAAGTAGGCAATAGGGGGTGATTCTGGGCACAGCACTGAGCAGGACAAAAAGCAACATGAAGCAACACTAGAGGCAGGTGAGAAAGAAGGAGGGGATGACAAATAAAGACAAAAATAGCTTTTAAGTGGGGGAAAAGGAATTATGAGGGCTTATGAAAAGAAATTAATGAAAATAAGACAGAAAAAGAGCAGGAAAGCATTAAGGAAGGAGGAGTGAAGGAAGAAAGGAAATGAAAAGAGGGTTGAATGAGGTAGAAGTGGACAAAAGACGCAAAGAAATGAAGGAAGGACAGTGAGGAAGCAGAGAGGACGAATCAAGGGAAAAACAGGAAGATGAGACGAGGGAAGACGGAGAAGCAGGATGGAGAAGAATTGTGGAAAATGTGACGGTGGGATGAAAAGGAGATGGGAAAAAAAAGGAAGGGAACAAGGAAAGTAGCAAGAAATCAAGCAAACAGGAACTAATTAGGACGTGGGAAGGATCCAAATGTTGGTGAAGGAGACAAGTAAAGTGATGCGAGGGAAACGCGGCGGGGGAGAAGACAACAAAATGGAAATAAGCAATTAAAGAGGGAGTGGCGGCGAAGAAGGGGAAAAGGAACAAAAGGGGAGAAGAAGCGGCGACTTTATGTCTGGCTGAGGCCCCACCTTACTCAGACTGCCCAGTATCTGCAGTGCAGGGTCCAGCACCGTCTCCTCCCACCTCCTCACGTCTGTCACTTCCAGGCCGTACACCGCTGGCACGTTGTCTCCGGGCCCTACACACACACACACACACACACACAGGTCAAACACACACTTAGCACACATTATGCATTTTTTTACGAGGCCATCGCAGGCCGCCAATAATTGCAATGAGGTCTTTTCAAGGCTGATATTTTGATTCAGTGTTTCCACATCCATTTTTATCGACGTGTGGAAAAGCCTCTGACAACGTTTCGACCACTATCTTACCGCCACTTTGAACTTGATCTGTGACAACATGGTTCTACTGTGTAGTTTTTTATCACAGACAAGAAAGACAACCAATGCACTGATGAACTTGTATCAAAGAGGCTGATACTGATATCCGTGTTTGATGTTTAACTACACTGACCTGCAAATGATTCTATACTTTAATAAGAAACAAAAATGGGCCCAGAGTGTGTGACTGCAGCTCACAGGGGGGCCGGGGGGGGGGCGACTTCAGGATGAATCCAGTACAAACTGGGAGATTTACAGTAGCTGTGATGTGCTGGAGCTGCACCCTGAAGCTCTGTCAACCTGCTGACTCACACTGGCTCGATAATGTCTCTCCCTCCTTCCTCCCGCCCGCCCTTCTCTCTTGTGCACCATCTCTCCCTCTCTCTTTCGCCATCAGTCTCGCTTCGGCTTTCATTCACTCTCCCTCCCTCCCTCCCTCCCTCCCTCCCTCTCTCTCTCTCTCTCTCTCCCCCTGTCTCTAACTGTTCCACCCCCGTGTTTCTATTTTGCATCAGTCAGCAGTCTCCGGGCCAGGCCTCAGCACTAAACAGCAGTCTGTCGGCGTATCTGTCCGTCTATCTGAGCGCCTGTCTGCATCAAGAGCCACTGCCCTGCACTGACTGAAGACACCACAGGCAAACAGGAAATGAAGATGCATGGAGACTATAGAGAAACAGCTGCAATCTAAACAAAGTCAGACTCCTGACATAAATATTACATTTATAGTGCAGTTTGAGATTTGTCTTTTTACTCAGATAAAAAAAAAAAATGACCGGAAAATATAGAAATACAACGGAAGAGTGAAAAATAAAGTGAAATTACACCAAATACTTTCAAGAAAACAAACGAAACCGATGTCTACTGCCCTGCTGTGAGGTTTAGCATCTCATGTATTAGCAATAAGATTTTTAACCCACGGCCCAGGATATCTGCTCTGCTACAAGGACAGGAATCAATCACAACTTAGGAAATGGGTTTAAAAAAACCTTTGCATCGAGTAGCAAACTGAATATTTCTTTAAGCTGAAATTCAGAAGAGAATTTGAACGAGGGACTTGCCAAGTCTTCTGGATAAGTGACCCCTGAGGCGATCTGTCAGGGTTCACACCAGCAGCTCCCTCTGGAGCCCCCAAACCTCCCCGGAGCCCCCGGCCCGGTGCAGCAGCAGCACTCCTCAAGACTTTAATGTGTAAAATCTGTGGAATTCCCCCTCAGCATGCTGATGCTTAGACAGACATTGATTGTCTATATATCATCTCACTCAAACCAGTCCATAAGCTATAAACGCGTTTCATTTAAAAGGCAGTAAATTCTACCTCATGGTGGCGCTAGATAGAGGGAGGACGGGCAGCTGCTAAAGAAGTCATTAGGATACATTAAGCAGGAACCGTGAAAGTGTGCAATACCAATAAACCAAACCTGCCCGCTCTATTCAGGTGCAAATACACTCAGGTAAATGAATCCCATTAACCTGTAAGGCACAGTTAGGCAACTCAATTATGACTTAATCCTTTAAATACACAGTGTGAACTGTGGAGACGAGGGCAGCAGACACCCTATAGACTGCAGTTCCTCTACTGGGACTCCATTATTACTAAGGAACACAAAGTGGTTACTGTATGACCGATCATCATTCTACACGGCCGACAGCATTGCCTCTGTCAGAGGACTGAGTGTGTGGGAACAATGGGAGTCTTCACAGAGCCACGCCCAGGAAGCTGTACACTTAGGTTTTGTTTGACCTGCTTTTTTTTTTTTTTTTGGCATGAGCCACATTTTCTTCCCTGCGGTTTTTAAATTTGCGTGTTACCGGCTTTAATTTACAATTAGCCGTGTTTTAACCACGTGATGTATTTCATTTATTTCACGTGGAGGTCAGCTGAATAACTGACGGGAGGGAGTGAAGAGGCAAAATAAACACAGAGATCCTCATCGGCGGCGTCTGAGCGCCCGGCAACACTCAGCCTCCCGCCGTGTGTTTTCTCTGCGCGCGCTGATAATCCCCCAGCCTCCCCTGCATGTGTGTTTATGCAGTCGTTAACAGCGGGTCAATTTGTCTGGTAGTGTTTTTGTTTAAAAAAAAAAAAAAACAGTAGTGACTGTTAATCAAAGCGTCAGGTTTCATCACCGTGGTTACAGTGTGTGTGTGTGTGTGTTTGAGGGGGAAGTCTTTTGTATTTGTGGCACAAAAGCAGGCAGGTGGTGGTGGCGAGCGTCACCTGGCATACCCATACCAGATGCAGTGTTGGAGTAGGTGCCCTCCTGTTGCCACTGTCTCTCCTCTCACTTTGTTCTTTTCATCTCAATGCCGCCGGCCCCTCCCGCCGCAACTCCCTTCAGCACACGCCCCCTCTCCCCTCCCCTCCCCTCCCTTCCCCACGGGGCAGTGTGGAGTGGTGGTAAATAAAAGGGAGATACTGTGTGGTGGGTTGCCAGATGCTGGATGGAACGTCCTCCTCCACCTCAAGCCCTCAAGCCTGCTCTGCTGCTCCGCTCGCTTTTTGTTTGGGATCTGGTGAAATCTAACTCTGCTAATCCACTCCGCAGTGAATGAGGGTTGATAAGAAATGCTGAGGGGACAAAGAGCAGGGTGGTCGACTCGACTCGACACACAGACACACACACACCCTTTGAGTGTTGCCTCTTGCTTTGCCAACAAGAAAGAGCATCTCCTGTCGCTGGGCAGCTGCCTGC
This sequence comes from Trachurus trachurus, assembly GCF_905171665.1. Taxonomy (NCBI): domain Eukaryota; kingdom Metazoa; phylum Chordata; class Actinopteri; order Carangiformes; family Carangidae; genus Trachurus; species Trachurus trachurus. The sequence continues at coordinate 21,034,041 of NC_139904.1, read as the reverse complement.
CAGTGTTGTGTTGAAACAGTGGTCCACCTGTTGTAACGAGTCACTTGCGGTCTCATGTTTGCTGAGTGAGGGTGTGCGCTTGTGTGTGCTTTGCTATAAAAACTCAGCTACCACTGTGTGTGTGTGTGTGTGTGTGTGTGTGTGTGTGTGTGTGTGGCGTCCTCAGCCCAGCTGTGCTTCTTTGGCCGCGCTCCACACTGGAACACGACAGCTGCCTCTGGCTCACTCAGCAGCCTCCTTCCTCTTTCCTAGGCTCCCACTTCCACTTTCTCTCCCCTCTCTCGTTATCCGTCGTTCAAGTCCGACATCTCTAGATCAGGTAAAGTCCCGGAGGTCTGAGAGCTTCTTGAAGACGTGGCCACGGAGAAGTTCAGAAAAATTGGCGCTGAAGTAATTAAATGGTTTTTTGGCACATTGGTTGTTGATGTCTCTTTTGCCTCTATTCTTCTTCACTCCGATCACAATGTTGTGCAAGTTCTGGGGAATCCCAGTGTGTCTCTGCTTTCCTGTCTCTATCTGTCCTGTCAACTGTCTCTGAAATACTCAACTGTCTAAAAAACACATTATGCAAATTTTAAGAAAATAAAATGCAAATCTCAGCATTCCAGAGGATTTTCATACAAATATATTCAAAACTTAAGATAACATAATAACTATGTCGTAACTTGTATTGATCTTTAGACAACTTTCTCTTTTATTAACAGCTTTTCCTTTCCAAACAACGTTTTTTTTTGCCATATTTTAGCACATTTTGGTGTTTGCACAAGAGCCGATGCAAATTTAGTGCAAATATGTCAGCATTGGTGGATTTGTTGGTCGATAACTAACAAGGAACTTAAGCACAGAAATGCAACAAGATTGAAAATGCAACAACATCTGTCCAAAACAACATTTTTGGAATTCTTTTTGCTCTAAAATATTGATAAAGATCACGAGCATCAACAAGGTCATATAGTATGGAGCTCCAGAGTTCAGAGCTGTGATACTCCCTGGCTTTTCACTTGTGTGGTGTAGGAGACGAGCAGCCCTGAGTGCTCTGGAGTCAAACCAAGGGTGGTGTGGTTGCATGCTGCTGCTGCTGCTGCTGTTATTCTTTATTTATGGGGATTTCTGCTGCAGTGGAGGCCTGTCTTCTCTTAAAATACATACATGATGACAAAGATTTTTTTCTATTAAATTTAGACCTTGTCTTTCAATTTCTCCCCTTTTCACTCATTACTTACTGGAAATGCATATGTACGTATTGTCTCATCTCTGTTTAACCCTCCGTGTCCTGGAGGTGACGGGGAGGTCTCCGTGGCAACAACAACAACCCTGACTTGCCTTTAGCTCCATGGGAGGAGGAGGCATCTGTGTGTCTATGTGTGTCTATGAAAGCTTTGCACTTGCTAGAAGACAAGGGTGTAAACTCGCCCCACACCTGTTGCCTCAGCTGGATCAGATTACGTTCACTCTCCATGCACCCAGCTACCCATGTGCTACCCTCCCCTACCCCTCCCCTCTCCTCTCTTTCTCCCTCTCTCTCACCCTCCATCCCTCCATCCCTCACTCACCCCTGAGACTAAAAGATACCTACACCCCTGTTACTTAACACTCACGGGGCCTCAGTCAAACTACACCTGCGTATTCTGGTTACAGGTAGAGCGAGTGTGCTCATGTGCATGTCTCTGGGGACTTAAAAGCTCCGAGGGCGCTGGCATCCTCAGCATAAAAGGTGGCACTTATTAAAATGAATATAACCTCATATTAACATTTTTTTATGAGTAATTAAATCCACTAATTAAACATTTCCTTATAACCACACAAGCGCACGTCCTATAAGCGTACACCCACATGCAGGCGCACTTTAAGGCAGGAGAAATTAATCTTGATTTAATTTGAGCTGACTGACCTGGTGATTCAATCCCCACAGTAACCCACAGTTGAGTCCATCAAGAAGCACGTAACCTGCTGAAAAGTATTTAAGGCACTCAGCACCCACCTGCTCCCTCGCTGTCAGTTGCCGCCGCTTCAACAACAAACTGGAAATCTAGGTTAAACTTGTGCCTTTGAGCCATGTGATTGTGATTTCGCCTCATTCTGCGTATTTACGAGCGCGGCCAACAACCAGGTCGTTCTCTAGCTTCGGCAACCTACTTCACTGTGTCTGAAGCTCCCTGTTGTTTCCATTCATCTTCATCTCTGACCAGGGGTGGAAGTAACAGATGACGTGATTATTTTTCCGATAGAAAGAGCCACAACAGCAGCAGCAGCGTCCTGGTCTGTGTAAAGAGAGAAGCCGCTCTCAGCCATATTGCCATATTTTGGCAAATTTTGGTGTTTGCACAAGAGCCGATGCAAACTTAGTGCAAATATGTCAGCGTTGGTCGATCTGGCAGTCGATAACTAACAAGGAATTTAAGCACAGAGATGCAACAGGATTGAAAAACGCAACAAAATCTGTCCAACTGTTGTTCTGTCAAATTGCTGCTGTTCAATTTGGTGCCAGTGAACAAATGAATCAGATGTCCACGCCTGGAATATATATACACACACACAACACGATCAGACCCTTTATACATCTAAGCGAAAATGGAAGTGATTCCAAACCGCAATGCAATTTTAAACACAACACAGAGAAATTCACCTCTTGTTTCTCTTACTGAGACACATTGAGCTTTGGTCCCTTCTTTAGGTTATCCAACACTTGTTGTTAGCTTAGCATATTAGGTATCAATCTTCTCATCCAACGCTTGGCATGAAAACAAAGAATTCAGGGGCGGCGTTTAGCTCACTGGGTGCAGGCGGCCCCGGTTCGAGTCCCGCGTCGGACGGCCCTTTCCCGCGTGTCATTCCCCCACTCTCTGCCTCCCCATTTCCTGTCTCTCTCTCGACTGCACTATCAATTAAAGGCAATAAAATCCCCCAAAAAACAAAAACAAAACAAAGAATTCAATTTCTTAAAATGTCGATGCAAATAGTATACTATATAGACTCATTAGTAAAGTTATGAGGAAAACAAGTTCAGATTTTGCACTTAAAACTGATGATTGTTTTGTGACATCACCTTAATCCTACACCACACCACAGTGTCTCAGAGGCTTATTGTGTGTCTAATGGAGCGCATGAATCTCCGCTTGTTAAAGACACAGCATTTTTGGAATTATTTTACTCTCAGATATTGGTAAAGGTCATGTAGTACATGTACATACATGACTAAGATGATGAAAAAGATCTTTTTTTTTTAAATTAAATGTAGTTGTTTCTTTCCATTTCTGGCCTTTTCACTTATGATTTACTGGAGCTGCCTGGTGACTCAATCCCCACAGTAACCCACAGTTGAGTCCATCAAGAAGCACGTAACCTGCTGAAAAGTATTTAAGACACTCAACACCCACCTGCTCCCTCGCTGTCAGTTGCTGTCGCTTCAACAACAAACTGGAAATCTAGGTTAAACTTGTGCCTTTGAGCTGTGTGATTTCGCCTCGCTACTGTGTATTTACGAGCCGGCCAACAACCAGGTCGTTCTCTAGCTTCTGTAACCTACTTCACTGTGTCAGAAGCAGTGAAGCTCCCTGTTTGTTTCCATTCATCTCTATCTCTGACCAGGGGTGGATAAAGTGATGATTCTTTAGATAGAAAGAGCCACAACAGCAGCTGCAGCAGAGGAGAAGCCGCTGGTGCGTCAGAAGCAGCAGCAGCAGCAGCAGCAGCAGCAGCAGCAGCAGCGTCCTGGTGTGTGGCTGCTGGAGGACACCACTCTGTGTACAGACAGGATCCGCTCTCAGCTCACATGCTCCAAATGTTTACATTCGCTGAGCGAGGGTCAGCGGGTGCATTTGGACCTCCGGTGGGTCAAACTATGCAATATGATCACTACTGCGCAATGGACCTCAAGATGGTGTCACGATCACGGAGCAAAGGTTCAGATTAGTGTCGGTCAAAAAACTTTGCATCTGCCTTAACTAATCAATCAGTGATTTATTGCACCACCAGGCAAAAAAGTGCTCCAAAAAAATCAAAACACACCTTCCACTTTGTGAGACCAACAAGTGCACACTGGTTCTGGCAGAAGCGAAAAAATGCGACTTCTGCGTTCACTTCTACTGTCAGTGAGGCATACACCACCTTCCACCTGTCTTTTTTTTTTTTTTTTTTGGATCACCGCTGCTTCGTTCAGCTCGGCGTTTGAAAAACTTGCGAGATCAGAGACCGGACTGATTTTGTTTTGCACTGCGAGGGGAATGAGCAGAGAGGAGTCTGGTTTGGAGCAGATTGCGGACGACTCGGCTGCACAGGGGAGTAATTCTCGGGCAGGTGTGTTCCACAAATGACAGATTGTTGCAAACCCACAGTACGGCAAGAGAGCATCAACAACTACTGTGTTGCTTAGCGACGTACAGCGTTTTTGTCAGTTTACTGCCTGCAGCTGCTTTTTGCGTTTATGTTATGTTTATACATCTGCATCTATTCCACTGATTCATTCTGCTGTTAATTCCATGAGAGGTGGCAGCTACGTGATGTATGTAACTTAATATTACCACATAAAGTCTGTGGATTGGCATTACAGCTCATCAGCACCACACACTATACAACACCTGAATCAACAACTAATGTCTAATAGGAACTGAGCGTTATAAGCTTCATAAAGGAGGTTTCAGGGCCTGACTGGATTTGACTGGCTCCTACTCATCTGGTGACACCATATACACAGTGAGATATCAACACCAGTACATCTTAACTGACTTTTTAGGAACAGTGCGTTTACGCGCAACTCTCCAGCACCAGTCTTTCCGCCGCTGCCTTTGAAACCACCCGTCCATCTATGCTTGGTTTGGTCCGCGTAGCCCTCTGTGACCCTGCTGCCTGAGTTTGTGTGGTCGGGGCAAATTCCCGGGAGCTCTGTAATGCTTCAAGAGATTAGCCTGCTCAGCTGAGGCCTCCTGGCATCTGTGTGAGTGTGTGTGTGTTGGCTCAGATGAAACAGAAAAGAGGTCAGCAGTCACAGCGGGAGAGGGAGGTGAACGGAGACGACGCAGAACAGAAAGGCGGGAATAGCCGGGGTTAAGGAGCAGGGGTGGCAGCGACGACAAAGCCCGTCCTTTAGGCAAATATATGTTGAAGACCTGGCACTGAGAATCATCTATAGATAGGGAGTGTGATCCTGGTGAGCTCGGAGCCTGCTTAAAGGGATACTTTACCCAAAATCAATAATTCACCAATCATCTACTCACCGTCAAGCCAAGGAAGGGTTTGGAGAACTTTCAGAGTTATCAAAACGCTTTTGGAGTTCCAGGGGGGGTCCAGCTGGCAACGGATTTTCATATAATGGCGGCAGATAGTGCTCACTTTTGAATTGTCCAAAACACACACTATGAAACATCCAAATACCTCCATACTGCTCGTCTGTACTGACCCAAGTGTCCTGAAGCCGCCACATGAAAAAGTTGTTCAGAAAACATTTATTTCATCTCTGTTTTTAGCCTTGTTGTAGTAGTAGCTCCCAGTGGCTGCACGAGATGCGCAAGATTTGCTGCAAGATGTTCTTCCGTGTTTACATCATACAACTTTTTCATGTGGCGGCTTCAGGACACTTGAAGCCGTAAGCAGTATGGAGGTATTTGGATGTTTCATAGCGTGTGTTAGTGACGATTGTCAGCCGGACCCCCCCTGGAACTTCAAAAGCGTTTTGATGACTCTGAAAGTTCTCTGAACCCTTCCTTGGCATGACGGTGAGTAGAAAATTGGTATAAAAAATAAAAAAAACAATAATTGGAATTATTGATTTTGGGTGAAGTATCCCTTTAAAAGGCATTTGTCAACCATGGTCATATTCTCTAAATCTAGTGAAAGTGAAGCTTTTTGGAAAGTTCTTCAGGGCTTGATCTTCGCGATCTCCTCTTCCTCGCTGGAGTGCATGTTTCACATTGAGCAACAGTCCATTGAATTTAGTCAGGTGCATATTTCTTGTGCAGTATTTTGTAACAGCTCTGTAGTTCTTCTAGTTTAACTCAGATTTGAGAGAGAGATAAAGTGATTAAATAAGAGAGAGATAAAGTGATTAAATAAGAACGTGTTCTTAATTGATTCTGCCTGGTTAAATAAAGGTTAAATAAAATAAATAAATAAATAAAAAATGAACACTGTGAAAACAGAGAACCAAACTCTTCCCTCTTCACATCTTAATCCACTGTGCTGTGTTATGGCATCTACTGTAAGACACCTTCAGACTCATGGATCTACAGCTCCAACATGACCACTTCTGGAACTCGCTTCATCGTCTCATTGGTACCAGCTGCAACATGTTGCTATCAGACATCATTAGAAATGCTTGGCTGTGTTTGTTTTCCACTAAAACAAACAACACGATCCTGGTTGACAAGTGTCAGAACTCTGTAGCGCTTCTACCAGATTCTGTAGTAGTGAAGTGGTGTCTTTACAGAGTCCGTGGGAGGCGGTGTCAGACTCTTAACATTTAGTGCTGATCATATTTGCTGCCTGCTCTACTGTCAGTCCTGATGTCATTCAGGCACTACAATAGCTACAGGGATTTTCAGGGGACTTTCTTCCATGTTTACTCAGGCTGCACTTGCAGACAGGAGTTTGAGATCATCTCTGTTTGACTAAAGCTTTTGAAGAGCTGTAGGAGGCTCAGCCGTTGCATTTCCCAAACATCTTGAGCAGAGTTGGTGTGTAAAATGTACTATTATGACAATACCCAGGAAATAGGCAAAATTCAGAGAATAAAAAATATCAGATTTTACATTTGACACTTTAGCAGATCCCACCAACCACAAATAAACTGCATGAGCATTTTCACAGTACCTTTGGTGACTGCTGAGTTGCATCAGTAGCTACTTTCATTCCCATTTATAGGCAAGAGAAACTTTATGGGACACAAAGTTTCAGACTTTCACACTTAAAGTTTGCCATCACCTCAACAGCTACACTTGTTGTTGCTAAAAAAAAACTGTCTGGCAAATCCTGAGCCTAGACTTGTGAGGAAGCACACACACACACACATACACACACACTGCCTGGCGCACATGCGCAGAAGCAGAGGCGACTTCAGACAGATTACGGCATATGTAAAAGGGTAGTAGCACGGATATACACACACACATGTGATGAAGACCATATGGTGTGTGCAGCGGGTAGGCGGGCAGTCAGAAAGAGGGGTATTGAGGTTTAAGGCCTGGCGTGGCTTAAGCCATTTGGGCCTAACAGGATTAGGAGGCTGGGTTACTGCAGGGCATGCTGCTGGTGGGACAGAGAGGCCAGGTTTCCATTTGGAACAGAGAAACACACACAGTCTTTATATACATTTAAAACACGTCCGACTTCCACAGGCAACAACCAGGGTGGGAAATCAGCACCTGCCAAACACAAGCTGGTTTTGGCAGTGCTGGCTTATTTTTAAATCCATCCTCCTGTGCCAGCCACTCTGGCAGGTAACCAGCCACTATAGTTCATTTCTATGCATTTGGTGCCACAGGGGGACTTGGTATTGGAAAAAGGGTCAGCTGCAGGTGTACGCCAGGGATGGAACTTGAAACATTATCTCCTCGATAACGTCACAGCAGATCACAGAGTCGGCATTGAATCAAATCCAATTCTCAGCCAGTGAATAAATGAATCAAATGTCCACACCTAAAATATATATATATAACACAATCAGACCCTTTATACATCTAAGCAAAACGGAAGTGATTCCAAACCGCAATGCAATTTTAAACACAACACAGAGAAATACACCTCTTGTTTCTCTTACTGAGACACAGTGAGCTTTGCATATAAGGTATCAATCTTCTCATCCAATGCTTGTTATGAAAACAAAGAATTCAATTTCTCAAAATGTCAAAAAACTGATTCAAAAGTATAAAATATTATACGATATAGAGTCATTAGTAAAGTTATGAGGAAAACAAGTTCAGATTTTGTCCAAATTAAACTGCACTTAAAACTGATGATTGTTTTGTGACACAACCTTAATCCTACACCACACCACAGTGTCTCAGAGGCTTATTGTGTGTCTAATGGAGCGCATGAATCTCAGCTTGTTAAAGAGAGTGCTGATTGCTAAGGAAGTGGACTGTGGAGGACAGACACACTGGATGAGGTGGGTGAAAGGTACTCACGTTTAAGGAAGCGGTTACGGACCCATTTGTTCTGTTTACGGGCATAACGTTTTGTAGCGATCTTCACAGCTTCTATACCTGGACAGAATTAAAAAAGAGACCGAAACATTTTTGTTAAAAATACATTCACCTCGCTGATCTGTAAATCAGTCGACCAACCAGTGATTCTAAGTCCATCTCTGGGACTTTGATCAGACCTTTGTCTCGTAGTGTGCACTTCTCCTGCTGGGTGATGCTTTCAGGAGCAGTCAGGTACTCATGGAACTCCTTAAAACCAATGGACTGGAAAATCCCGTGTTGATAGCTCTGACTAGAGAGGAGAGGAGAGGAGAGGAGAGGAGAGGAGAGGAGAGGAGAGGAGAGGAGAGGAGAGGAGAGGAGAGGAGAGGAGAGACGTTACCCACCAATACAAAAAGTTTCCATCTCCAGCTTGACATTTCTAGACACCCAGTGGTGACTCATGTCACCTTCTCCACCTCCCCCTCCATCTCCCTCTGCCTCCCTGAACAAAGAATATCTGTCTGAGCAGATGTGAGGCCCTTCGGGGGACAAAGTGACAGAACAATATTAAAAAAAGTGAAAGGCACTGGCAGAAGAACCCACAGGTGCCAAGACTATAGTAGTCTGACCGGGGTGACATCAGGTTGGGGCAGAAGCCGCTGGTTACATCAGCAGACGGTGCAGACAGAACAATATCAAACCATATCATCCCAATTTGAGCAATGCTGTCTGTTCAAGCCCAAGCTGTACCTCTGTGATTGTAGTAATAGCCCCTCTATTGCAATGTGTGTTAAGTTCAATGACCTCAAATCCTTTCTGAATTTGGAATGATTGCAAAAGTAGCAGAGGTTAGCTGTGGTGTCATTTTTCTCTCTGCCAGTGCAAGAAAGTATGTTTTATTCTATCATAACAGTTGACCTCACTAACGAAAAATCAATGTTAAATGGAAACAGCAAAACAATGGCACTGAGGAATACAGACTGTTTACACTCTGGCATAGACGG